>NC_086448.1:655767513-656067513 GCF_028390025.1 Pseudophryne corroboree | reverse complement strand
TGACTGCACGATCCCTCCAGGAAGATCTGGCAGACACTGGAGTTGTGGTACACTATTCCACTATAAAGAGATACTTGTACAAATATGATCTTCATGGAAGAGTCATCAGAAGAAAACCTCTTCTACGTCCTCACCACAAAAATCAGCATTTGAAGTTTGCAAATGAATATATAGACAAGCCTGATGCATTTTGGAATAAAGTTCTGTGGACCGATGAGGTTAAAATAGAACTTTTTGGCCGAAATGAGCAAAGGTAAGTTTGGAGAAGGAAGGGCACAGAATTTAATGAAAAGAACCTCTGTCCAACTGTTAAGCATGGGGTGGATCAATCATGCTTTGGGGTTGTATTGCAGCCAGTGGCACAGGGAACATTTCACGAGTAGAAGGAAAAATGGATTCAATAAGATTCCAGCAAATTTTGGACGCTAACTTGATGCCATCTGTGAAAAAGCTGAAGTTAAAGAGAGGCTGGCTTCTACAAATGGATAATGATCCTAAACACACCTCAAAATCCACGGTGGATTACATCAAGAGGCGTAAACTGAAGGTTTTGCCATGGCCTTCACAATCTCCTGACCTCAACATAATTGAAAATCTATGGATAGACCTTAAAAGAGTAGTGCGTCACAGACAGCCCAGGAATCTCAAAGAACTGGAAGACTTTTGTAAGGAAGAATGGGCGTAGATACCTCAAACACGAATTGAAAGACTCTTGGCTGGCTACAAAAAGCGTTTACAAGCTGTGATACTTGCCAAAGGGGGCAGTACAAGGTATTAACTCTGCAGTGTGCCCAAACTTTTGCAGACGCCGTTTTCTGTTTTTTTGAAAGTGTAAATGATGGAAATAAAATCAAACTTTTTTTGATATGTTACAAGAATGTCTAATCTGTAATTTGATGCCTTTTGGAGATTTTTCCATCTTTCCTTGGCTTCTTTTTGCACATTAAAATGAATTTTTGCCTGGGGTGCCCAAACTTTCAATCCCCACTGTATGTGTATGTGACCATCATTTATCCTGCGCATATCCCATAGAGAAAATGTTTGCAGGGATTTGAATCATAGGTCAAACTGTTGCCGCTTCATATAATTAGTTTTTTATATTGCTCCCACAACCTTAGTGTGTACAAATGGCAGAAATTAATCAGTTGCAGTACCTGGGTATTCCCAGGTGGTCTCCCAACCAGGTACTGATCCGGCCCTCCACTGCTTAGCTTCCAAGATTAGATGAGACTGGGCATCTCCAGTGGGGTATGGCCGCAATAATTGTATTAGCCACTATGAGTACAACAACTCGGTGAGCACTGTTCCAAAAGGATGGTATTCTTGTGACCGACAGTCAGCAGACCAACGGTCACATGACCTCCCCCAAAATCCCGCCCCCTCACTATACCGATGGTCGGCATGCCGACCAACAGGGACTATTTCCACTCGTGGGTCCACAACACCTATAGACTGGGAATAGAACCCGTGGCTACCGCAGGTCATCACCGAGCCCGCAGCGTGGCAAGCGCAGCGAGCCCGCAAGGGGCTTGCTGCACTCGCCCCTCCCCGCCGGGATCCCAGCGTCGGTATGCTGACCGGCAGTCAGGAGACCATCGGTCAGCCATACTACACCCGCTCCAAAAGAAAGGCAATAAGCATTCACGTGGATAACATAAGCAGGCTGGTCATACAGAGAAATATCTTAGGAATGGGTGGATATTAAGGGACCATTCTTACCCTCTTATACTGGAACTGACAAGACTCAGTGCGGAAAATATTTCCACTAGTTTTCAAACAATGGTTCTGACTGAGAGTTGCACACATGGCCCATGGTCACGTAACTGAGCATGCAGGAAACTTTCGAAAAACTCCTACGGCGCATGTATTACGCAGTGTGTAAGCTCAAAGGCTTTGTCGGGATAGAGAGTAATAGTAACAGAAGTTGTTGATGTGTCAGTGGGTATGTCATGGGAGTGTTGTGGATGTGTCAGTGGGTATGTTATGGGAGTGTTGTGGATGTGTCAGTGGGTATGTCATGGGAGTGGTGTTGATGTATCGGTGGGTATGTTATAGGAATGTTGTGGATGTGTCAGTGGGTATATTAAGGGAATGCTGTGGAGGTGTCAGTGGGTATGTTATGGAAGTGCAGTGGATGTGTCAGTGGGTATGTTATGGGAGTGTTGTGGATGTGTCAGTGGGTATGTTATGTGAGTGGTGTGGATGTGTCACTGGGTATGTTATAGGAGCGCTGTGGGTATGTTATGGGAGTGTTGTGGATGTGTCAGTGGATATGTTATGGGAATGTTGTGGATGTGTTATGGGTGTGTCCGTGGGTATGTTATGGGAATGTTGTGGATGTGTCAGTGGGCATGTTATGGGAATGCTGTGGATGTGTCAGTGGGTATGTTATGGGAGTGCTGTGGGTATGTCATGGGAGTGTTGTGGATGTGTCACTGGGTATGTTATGGGAGTGCTGTGGGTATGTTATGGGAGTGTTGTGGATGTGTCAGTGGGTATGTTATGGGAATGCTATGGAGGTGTCAGTGATTATGTTATGGGAGTGCAGTGGGTATGTTACGGGAGTGTTGTGGATGTGTCAGTGGGTATGTTATAGGAGCGCTGTGGGTATGTTATGGGAGTGTTGTGGATGTGTCAGTGGGTATGTTATGGGAATGTTGTGGATGTGTTATGGATGTGTCCGTGGGTATGTTATGGGAATGTTGTGGATGTGTCAGTGGGCATGTTATGGGAATGCTGTGGATGTGTCAGTGGGTATGTTATGGGAGTGCTGTGGAGGTGTCGGTGATTATGTTATGGGAGTGCAGTGGGTATGTTACGGGAGTGTTGTGGATGTGTCAGTGGGTATGTTATAGGAGTGCTGTGGATGTGTCAGTGGGTATGTTATGGGAATGTTGTGGATGTGTCAGTGGGTATGTTATGGGAATGTTGTGGATGTGTCCGTGGGTATGTTATGGGAATGTTGTGGATGTGTCAGTGGGCATGTTATGGGAATGCTGTGGATGTGTCAGTGGGTATGTTATGGGAGTGTTGTGGATGTTTCAGTGGGTATGTTATGGGAGTGTTGTGGATGTTTCAGTGGGTATGTTATGGGAGTGTTGTGGATGTGTCAGTGGTTATGTCATGGGAGTGTTGGGGATGTATCAGTGGGTATGTTATGGGAATGCTGTGAATGTGTCAGTGGGTATGTTATGGGAGTGTTGTGGATGTGTCAGTGGGTATGTTATGGGAATGTTGTGGATGTGTCAGTGGGTATGTTATGGGAATGTTGTGGAAGTGTCAGTAGGTATGTTATGGGAATGCTGTGGATGTGTCACTGGGTATGTTATGGGAGTGCTGTGGGTATGTTATGGGAGTGTTGTGGATGTGTCACTGAAAGAGACTGCATACACAGACATGATAGGCTGTAGTTAGTCTGCACCTGCCATAGGGCTGCTCCAAGTTTTGATGGTGGTGTGTAAGATTGGACCATTAGGTATTACTGGGTGTGCACGTTGACAGTGGGCATCTCGATCCTGACAGATTTTGCTGCACAGATGTACACAAGGGAAGGAGTTTGTAGTGGAATCTGCAAAAACTCGCTGACGGGGGATGCCAATAGACGCAGCTGCGTGCACTTCTGTGTCTGACTCAGAATCAGGCCCAATTAGTCAAGGTCATTGTCGTACTACAAAGTGGTGAGGGATCCTGGTCAGGATCCCAGCGCTCGGAATACAGACGCTGGAATCTCGACACTGCCAACAGGATCTTTTGGGAAGGAGGGCCGGGGGGAAGGGGGGTGTTAGGATCAGGCTGCGGGACTGGTGGGTTAGGGATTAGGCATAGAATACTAGGTGTCGGGATCCTGAGCGTCGGGATGCCGCTGTCTATATTATGAGTGCCGGCAACCCAAGCGCCGGGATTCCGATACCATCCTGGAGCTGTTTTCTAACTTTGCTATGCTTTTTCTGCATGTCCCATGTATTTAAATTGAAAGGACAGATCTTCATCACAGACACAATTAACTAAAAGAATAAGAAGTTACAGAACTTATTTATTTTATTTGCAGGCCAAAAGGTCCAGTGAAGCATTACACAGACTGGCTAGCTAAAGTGGCCCAGAATGATAAAAAGCTTCCATTGTATATTGCTATGTACAAGTAAGTAGATATGCATGCATATATGTATTTTTATAATGGAACTTATAAGTATGTATTTTGAAATATCCCTTATTGTAAGTTATTAACAACACAATGTTTACAGTGTGTACTATACTTTTAACTTGTTTCTAACTAAACACCTCAGTTTGCACATACAAAAAAAAGGACGGCAAAAATGAATTTCTCTAACGTCCTAAGTGGATGCTGGGGACTCCGTAAGGACCATGGGGAATAGCGGCTCCGCAGGAGACTGGGCACAAAAGTAAAGCTTTAGAACTACCTGGTGTGCACTGGCTCCTCCCCCTATGACCCTCCTCCAAGCCTCAGTTAGATTTTTGTGCCCGAACGAGAAGGGTGCACACTAGGTGGCTCTCCTGAGCTGCTTAGTGAAAAGTTTAGTTTTAGGTTTTTTATGTTCAGTGAGACCTGCTGGCAACAGGCTCACTGCATCGAGGGACTAAGGGGAGAAGAAGCGAACTCACCTGCGTGCAGAGTGGATTGGGCTTCTTAGGCTACTGGACATTAGCTCCAGAGGGACCGATCACAGGCCCAGCCATGGATAGGTCCCAGAGCCGCGCCGCCGGCCCCCTTACAGAGCCAGAAGACAGAAGAGGTCCGGAAAATCGGCGGCAGAAGACGTCCTGTCTTCAACAAGGTAGCGCACAGCACTGCAGCTGTGCGCCATTGCTCTCAGCACACTTCACACTCCGGTCACTGAGGGTGCAGGGCGCTGGGGGGGGGCGCCCTGAGACGCAATAAAAACACCTTGGATGGCAAAAAAAATGCATCACATATAGCTCCTGGGCTATATGGATGAATTTAACCCCTGCCAGAATACACAGAAAAACGGGAGATAAGGCCGCCGAGAAGGGGGCGGAGCCTATCTCCTCAGCACACTGGCGCCATTTTCCCTCACAGCTCCGTTGGAGGGAAGCTCCCTGGCTCTCCCCTGCAGTCACTACACTACAGAAAGGGTTAAAAAAGAGAGGGGGGCACTAATTACGCGCAGTATTAAAAATACAGCAGCTAAAAGGGGAAAAACACTTATATAAGGTTATCCCTGTATATATATATAGCGCTCTGGTGTGTGCTGGCAAACTCTCCCTCTGTCTCCCCAAAGGGCTAGTGGGGTCCTGTCCTCTATCAGAGCATTCCCTGTGTGTGTGCTGTGTGTCGGTACGTTTGTGTCGACATGTATGAGGAGAAAAATGATGTGGAGACGGAGCAGATTGCCTGTAATAGTGATGTCACCCCCTAGGGGGTCGACACCTGAGTGGATGAACTGTTGGAAGGAATTACGTAACAGTGTCAGCTCTGTATAAAAGACAGTGGTTGACATGAGACAGCCGGCTACTCAGCTTGTGCCTGTCCAGACGTCTCATAGGCCGTCAGGGGCTCTAAAGCGCCCGTTACCTCAGATGGCAGATATAGACGCCGACACGGATACTAACTCCAGTGTCGACGGTGAAGAGACAAATGTGACTTCCAGTAGGGCCACACGTTACATGATTGAGGCAATGAAAAATGTTTTACACATTTCTGATAATACGAGTACCACCAAAAAGGGGTATTATGTTCGGTGAGGAAAAACTACCTGTAGTTTTCCTGAATCTGAGAAATTAAATGAGGTGTGTGATGATGCGTGGGTTTCCCCCGATAACAACTGATAATTTCTAAAATGTTATTGGCATTATATCCTTTCCCGCCAGAGGTTAGGGTGCGTTGGGAAACACCCCCTAGGGTGGATAAAGCGCTCACACGCTTGTAAGAACAAGTGCTCTACCCTCTCCTGAGATGGCCGCCCTTAAGGATCCTGCTGATAGAAAGCAGGAGGGTATCCTAAAATGTATTTACACACATACTGGTGTTATACTGCGACCAGCAATCGCCTCAGCCTGGATGTGCAGTGCTGGGTTGGCGTGGTCGGATTCCCTGACTGAAAATATTGATACCCTAGATAGGGACAGTATATTATTGCCTATAGAGCATTTAAAGGATGCATTTCTATATATGCGTGATGCACAGCGGAATATTTGCTGACTGGCATCAAGTCTAAGTGCGTTGTCCATTTCTGCCAGTAGAGGGTTATGGACACGACAGTGGTCAGGTGATGCAGATTCCAAACGGCATTTGGAAGTATTGCCTTATTAAGGGGAGGAGTTATTTGGGGTCGGTCTTTCAGACCTGGTGGCCACGGCAACAGCTGGGAAATCCACGTTTGTACCCCAGGTCGCCTCTCAACATAAGAAGACGCCGTATTATCAGGCGCAGTCTTTTCGTAGGCAAGGGGGCAAAAGGTTCCTCATTTCTGCCCCGTGACAGAGGGAGAGGAAAAAGGCTGCAGAAATCAGCCAGTTCCCAGGAATAGAAACCCTCTCCCGCCTCTGCCAAGCCCTCAGTATGACGCTGGGGCTTTACAAGCAGAATCAGGCACGGTGGGGGCCCGTCTCAATGAATTTCAGCGCGCAGTGGGCTCACTCGCAAGTAGACCCCTGGATCCTTCAGGTGATATCTCAGGGGTACAAATTGGAATTCGAGACGTCTCCCCCTCGCCGTTTCCTAAAGTCGGCTTTAACGATGTCTCCTTCTGACAGGGAGGCAGTTTTGGAAGCCATTCACAAGCTGTATTCCCAGCAGGTGATAATCAAGGTACCCCTCCTGCAACAGGGAACGGGGTATTATTCCACACTGTTGTGGTACCGAAGCCGGACGGCTCGGTGAGACCGATTCTAAATCTAAAATCTTGAACACTTACATACGGAGGTTCAAATTCAAGATTTGAGTCACTCAGAGCAGTGATTGCGAACCTGGAAGAAGGGGACTACATGATGTCTCGGGACATCAAGGATGCTTACCTTCATGTCCCAATTTACCCTTCTCACCAAGGGTACCTCAGGTTTATGGTACAGAACTGTCACTATCAGTTTCAGACGCTGCCGTATGGATGGTCCACGGCACCCCGGGTCTTTTCCAAGGTAATGGCCGAAATGATGACACTCCTTCGAAGGAAGGAAATTTTAGTTATCCCTTACTTGGACGATTCCCTGATAAGGGTAAGATCCAGGGAACAGTTGGAGGTCGGTGTAGCACTATCTCAGGTAGTGTTGCGGCAGCACGATTGGATTCTCAATATTCCAAAATCGCAGCTGATTCCGACGACTCGTCTTCTGTTCTTAGGGATGATCCTGGACACAGTCCAGAAAAAGGTGTTTCTCCCGGAGGAGAAAGTCAGGGAGTGATAAAGCTAAATATTTATCTTATATAATACCCTTTATGAGGTCTAAGAACACTGTACGCTATTTACGTATGGAGTACCGTAAGGGTACGCACGTTGCGTAACAATCGCTTAGCCGTAGTCGAGACGCTCAAGCGTCACGTTCGCTCACGGCCAAGAGATCACAGGCAGGCACGCTATTGGCTGCCGACTAACGTAATGATTCGCTATAGCGTAGCGGACGCTCGGGACCACGAGGAGATCACCAGCGGCGCTGACGCTCACAATGTTAAACCTTTATATCTAAACCATAAACAGTGTATTATGCAGTAAGACCTTAGTGTAGTGATAGAGTGTAAATGCAGCACAGTATAACCTTATTAACTTAAAAGCTGTTCGAGCGTCACCGACGCTCTGAGAATACTTAACACTATAAGAAATACACAGATACCGTGCTTAGGGTCCAACGCCTTATATATATATTATGAATGTTATACTTGCAAAAGAATTAATACAATACAAGTCATACACTACAATATAACATAGACTAACTAACCAGATAACTACACGGGAAATACAATACAATACAATTACGTTTTTAAGGGAAAATAAGAGAAAGAGGAGAAGAGAGAGAGAGAGAGATATGGCCCATAATAACAAGAAAGACAATATGATTGCGGAGAAAACTTACGCACAAGGGGAACGATCGCATGCGCCTCTGGACATCCAGCTCCCGATTTTCAGCAATGAAAACCGTTGAAGAGTGAGCTGGATGTGATCGGCTTGTCTATTTATGCCCCACACACAATACAATTCAATGGTCCCTACAATCTCATTGTTCATTGGACACAGGAATTCCTCCTCGCATCATAACAAAAGGTCATAGGTTAATTCATACAGGTGGGCTGTGACGATTTCCAACTGCTCAGGTGGGTGGGAAACTGGGTTTCCCGCCGCATGAATAAGTAAGTGCAAATAATAGTAAATGGACATAAACTTCTTATGTCCATAACTATTCGCACGAGCGATTAATCCGCTTCAAACCAACACCGGAATATTGCTAATTAAATACTCTTCCGATGGATACTAAACATCACTGTATGACCCCTGTTGGACCCTTCGTACAATACAAAGAGGGATCTCTCTGTCCAGGAACATGCTACATTAACTAAACTTTCAGAATCTATCAAAGGGACCATGATCTACAAAATACATTATATAGTGAAAATATGTAACGATTGAGTCGCACGCTACGATCACATAAACTCTACCGTAAATGCGCACATCGTGCGCCTGCGGGTGCACGCGACAGCGAGTATGCGCACGCACGGGAGAGTGTACGCATGCGCAGCACGGACCTGTATGAGGTGCAAATATGGTAGTGTGCATAGAGATATTTTTCTGACTTTGACAGGAGTTATCCGAGCTAGTCGGGAACCTCCTATAACCGAGCCAAGTCTCAGTACATCAATGAAATGGTTCTGGGAAAAATGGTGGCTTCCTACGAAGCAATCCCATTCGGCAGATTCCACGCAAGAACTTTCCAGTGGGACCTGCTGGACAAATGGTCCGGGTCGCATCTTCAGATGCATCAGCGGATAACCCTGTCACCAAGCACAAGGGTGTCTCTCCTGTGGTGGTTGCAGAGTGCTCATCTTCTAGAGGGCCGCACATTCAGGACTGGGTCCTGGTGACCACGGATGCCAGCCTGCGAGGCTGGGGAGCAGTCACACAGGGAAGGAATTTCCAGAGCTTATGGTCAAGCCTGGAGACATCACTTCACATAAATATCCTGAAGCTAAGGGCCATTTACAATGCTCTAAGCTCAGCAAGACCTCTGCTTCAAGGTCACCCGGAGTTGATCCATTCGGACAACATCACGGCAGTCACCCACGTAAACAGACAGGGTGACACAAGAAGCAGGAGGGCAATGGCAGAAGCTGCAAGGATTCTTCGCTGGGCGGAAAATCATGTGATAGCACTGTCAGCAGTATTCATTCCGGGAGTGGACAACTGGGAAGCAGACTTCCTCAGCAGACACAACCTCCACCCGGGAGAGTGGGGACTTCACCCAGAAGTCTTCCACATGTTTATAAAACTCGACAAGTATTGCGCCATGTCAAGGGACCCTCAGGCAATAGCTGTAGACGCTCTGGTAACACAGTGGGTGTACCAGTCAGTGTATGTTTTCCCTCCTCTGCCTCTCATACCCAAGGTACTGAGAATTATAAGATGGAGAGGAGTAAGCACTATATTCGTGGCTCCGGATTGGCCAAGAAGGACTTGGTAACCGGAACTTCAAGAGATGCTCACGGAGGATCCGGGGCCTCTACCTCTAAGAAGGGACCTGCTCCAGCAAGGACCCTGTCTGTTCCAAGACTTACCGCGGCTGCGTTTGACGGCATGGCGGTTGAACGCCGGATCCTGAAGGAGAAAGGCATTCCGAATGAAGTCATTCCTATCCTGATCAAAGCCAGGAAAGATATAACCGCAAAACATTATCACCGCATTTGGCGAAAATATGTTGCGTGGTGCGAGGCCAGTAAGGCCCCGACGGAGGAATTTTCAACTAGGTCGATTCCTACATTTCCTGCAAACAGGAGTGTCTATGGGCCTGAAATGGGGGTCCATTAAGGTTCAAATTTCGGCCCTGTCAATTTTCTTCCAAAAAGAACTAGCTTCAGTCCCTGAAGTTCAGACGTTTGTGAAAGGGGTACTGTATATACAGCCTCCTTTTGTGCCTCCAGTGGCACCTTGGGATCTAAATAGTTTTTGGGTTCCAAAAGTCACATTGGTTTGAACCACTTAAATATGTGGAGTTAAAATATCTCACATGGAAAGTGGTCATGCTGTTGGCCCTGGCCTGGGCCAGGTGCGTGTCAGAATTGGCGGCTTTATCCTGAAAAAGCCCTCATCTGATTTTCCATTCGGACAGGGCGGAATTGAGGACTTGTCCTCAGTTTCTCCCTAAGGTGGTTTTCAGCGTTTCACCTGAATCAACCTATTGTGGTGCCTGCGGCTACTAGGGACTTGGAGGACTCCAAGTTGCTAGACGTTGTCAGAGCCCTGGAAATATAGGTTTCCAGGACGGCTGGAGTCAGAAAATCTGACTCGTTGTTTATTCTGTATGCACCCAACAAGCTGGGTGCTCCTGCTTCTAAGCATACTATTGCTCGTTGGATTTGTAGTACAATTCAGCTTGCACATTCTGTGGCAGGCCTGCCACAGCCAAAATCTGTAAAAGCCCATTCCACAAGGAAGGTGGGCTCATCTTGGGCGGCTGCCCGAGGGGTCTCGGCTTTACAACTTTGCCGAGCAGCTACTTGGTCAGGAGCAAATACGTTTGTAAAATTCTACAAATTTGATACCCTGGCTGAGGAGGACCTGGAGTTCTCTCATTTGGTGCTGCAGAGTCATCCGCACTCTCCCGCCCGTTTGGGAGCTTTGGTATAATCCCCATGGTCCTTACGGAGTCCCCAGCATCCACTTAGGACGTTAGAGAAAATAAGAATTTACTTACCGATAATTCTATTTCTCGTAGTCCGTAGTGGATGCTGGGCGCCCATCCCAAGTGCGGATTGTCTGCAATACTGGTACATAGTTATTGTTACCAAAAAAATCGGGTTATTGCTGTAGTGAGCCATCTTTTCTAGAGGCTCCTCTGTTATCATGCTGTTAACTGGGTTTAGATCACAAGTTATATGGTGTGATTGGTGTGGCTGGTATGAGTCTTACCCGGGATTCAAAATCCTTCCTTATTGTGTACGCTCGTCCGGGCACAGTATCCTAACTGAGGCTTGGAGGAGGGTCATAGGGGGAGGAGCCAGTGCACACCAGGTAGTTCTAAAGCTTTACTTTTGTGCCCAGTCTCCTGCGGAGCCGCTATTCCCCATGGTCCTTACGGAGTCCCCAGCATCCACTACGGACTACGAGAAATAGAATTATCGGTAAGTAAATTCTTATCATATACACTATATAGTAAATAAACTTACATAATGAACTAAATCATTAACTTGGCACTTGGTGCCTTTGGTATGTGACCACACTATTTAAATAAAAAGAAAAAATCCTACATACTCAGCACCAATTACACTTAAAGTGTATTTTACTTAATTTCAGGGAATGTTTGTTCCAAAATATTACAATACTTCACTCAGCTGACCAGCCATGTCAAGATCTCCATTTTCTGGCCAGTATCTACACTGTCTCTAAAAAACATGATTATTACTCTGCATCAGTCATATAAATTTATATTTAGAAATTGTTCCGTAGGGTGCACTCTCCAGACTTTCATAAAAAAACTTTTTTATTCAGTATACATTCAGCATATTATATACTCAACTTCTGAGCTTCTGTCTCAAACGTTTTCAGCCCACAAAAGGCCGTCATCAGGAGGCACAGCATAGCAACTCAACAGCAACAAGAGAATTCTCCTCTCAATGATCCAGCAGCAGAGCTGGTATTGCCTGTCTGGCTCCATATATACCCCATACTGTTCAAAAAGGCACCTATTATGTCTACTTATGACGTCAACACTGTGTGTCACACCCATCAACACCCACATATAGCGAATGATACATCAACAAAGTAATACCAATGCCTATATTGTATGTCTTACCCACATCAGTATCCAAAATCACCTAGACCCATTATATAGCGTCAAACACCGCTCAGAGTACCACCCATGGCCTCAAATAAATATATATATATATATATATATATAATATATCTGGCACTCTTATAAAGATATACTTGCACCGTTGCCCTCTGTTGTATATTGCATGGCAGTAGTGATACAGTGACTCCATTCGGCGGCACTCAGGAATAAGCAGTCAACACCAGTTACTGTGTCATATCAACATTTCAATGAATACTGCATTTTCATCTGGGCAGATGAAAATAATTATTTATTCATTATTACTATAGCTGCTTTATTAAAGCTTTATACTGTACAAATTGCCTTGTTCCTATTATTATCTGCAAATGAAGTTACTTTCTCTTGTATTTTGTACGGTTCAGGTTCATTATGTAGGAAGATTGATACCACATGCCATTTTAAATTGCTGGTGCTCCTGTTATAACACAGCAATTGGCAGTGTGGTTTCCTTGACACGTGGAGTGTTTCAGCTGTCAAACCATTGCATGCAGGATTGTCATAGATGGTGCCCTCCTAGTGGTGTACATAATGGAGTGTTATTCATTCACTCCTGTGTCATGTTATAATAGCCTAATAATGCAAGTAAAGTTTTTAACATTGCCGTGTGTATGCTGTACTATCGTGAAAATAATTTCTTTCTGTCTAAAACACTTATTGTTTTATATAACATTGATATCAGCTACTGATTAGCAAAGGATATTCTTTCCCGCACTTACTACACAGATATTGCTGGCACACTTTTGGCACAGTTACCAAGAACCCAAGGTTGAGAATCCTTTGTAAAGCAAATAAGTCAGCAGACTCCCTTTATCTCAGAGGTCATATTGTTGTTCAGCTGTGATGCGTGACGTAGGGAACCCTCAGATAGGTCCCGTGAAATGTTATGCTTTGCAGTCACTTCTGGTATTTTATGGTATAAGATGATTGTGCATTGACATGATATGAGCCTAAGGACTAATTGCCTTTATGAATTGTCGCTCTGTAGAAGCCAGTGTAGTGTGTTTGGGGGAGAGGATAATGATATGTAATACATTTCTTACTTCAGTGGTCCAGATAATAAGTCACTGACTAATAGGTTTCCTAAATGAACATTGTATGGCATACTGTATGGAATGTATTTCTTGAGAGAAGGGTATTATTTTATCATTGCCATTAATTTTCAATGTTTTAATTGCACTGTAAACCGTTTAAAGCTGTTTTAAAGGTAAATGATGTAAGGATTATGCCCTACATAAAGTATTTGAAATATTGTTCATAGTGATCCTCCCATTAGGTTTCCATTGGACTGACCACTGTAAGATTTTTCTGTATGGCCAATTTTGGGACTGTGACTTCTAAGAATTGTGATCCCAACCCCCTTTTTATGTTACAGACACGCTGATCGTGCTTCAACTGTCACATCGTTTAGAGAAAGGCAGCTACTTGTTCCTGGGGACCTATTAAGGTTAGTAGCTACTGGGATAAGCTTATAACGTTTGTAAAATATACATGTTTGTTTTCTTGTCCCCCCAGTATGTATTTTGTATTGTGAGTGAGTGTTGCTGAGTCTTCTATTCAGATGGCCTGCAGTTCTTCAGTCGCCTACATGTCTCTCTTTGGATGATCTTTGTCAGATAAGCTTTATATGAATGTATCATTGTATGTGCATTTTACCCTTCGCCATGGTGCAACAATAAAAAAAATCACAGAGGATATATGCTGTCATATACACCAAGACTTAACCCGTATGTTTGACATACTTATGCAAAGTGCATTAGGATGCTATAAATATTATATAACATGATTTTTTATTAATTTTATTACATTAAATATATAGTTCATTTAATACTTAGTGAATGTCATCTCTTCTAGCTTGTTCATTCTTTTTTTTCTAATTTTTCCTATGTAAAGTCAGCGTATAGCATCACACTTACAGTGTGTACAGTTTCTACTGATGGTTATAGACCTTAGTCTTGTGATGAATTCGACCAAGAGGAGCTAGAACACTCTAAAAATAGAACTTCACCTCCTATGCATGCTGCACGCCCAATGCCAGGCAAGATCTTTTTTTTTTTTTTTTGTACGAAGAGTTTATGGAAGTGCCATCAGAGTGTTACTATGGATCCAGGCAGAGGCGGAACTGCCAGAGACAGCAGCGTCAGTTACCGCCAGGCTCCACCTGTAAACGGGACACTCTACTAAATTGCCCCAGCCAGCTTCCAGACCAGGTCACCGGCAACACTGTTCAAGCATCTGATGCATGTGACCACGGCTCTTATTAGCCGCAGCTGGCGCTGTCTGAAGAAACACTTCTCCCCTGCTCCTATTGTTGTGAATGTGTGACTGCACCAGTCAGTCAGCACAGCTACGTTTCCTCCTGCTACTCTTATCTCCCCTCCCAGCCAGGCACTCATGCAGGCAGAAGCTCCGCCTCCCAGACGAAGGGGGAGCTGCTGCTTGCACTCACACTGAGAATGGTGGCTCACAGTAAGGGGGTCTTTGGTGGCATGTGTACTGGGCTCCCCTCCTTCAAGGAGCCATCCTCGAGCATTAGGAGAAGAAGGTTGCAATGTCCCGGCAGGGGGCAGGGCTACTGACAATGCTAAATTCCTTTGTCGTATAAACAACCCTTTATGAAGCTAAGAACACTGTACGCTGTTTACTTAAGAAGTACCGTAATGGTACGCTAGTTGCGTAACGATCGCTCAGCCGTAGGCGAGACGCTCAGGCGTCACGTTCGCTCACGGCCCAGGGATCACAGGACACGTTATTGGTTATGTCTAGGGGAAAGATTCGCTGTAACGTAGCGTACGCTAGAGACCACGAGGAGGTCACCAGCGATGCAGACGCTCACAACACTATACCTTTATGTTAAACCTTATACCGATGAAACACACAGAATACCTTAATGTGAGTACAGGGTGTAAATGCAACCTTGTGTAACCTGACTAACTACAAAGCTGATTGAGCGTCACCGACGCTCAAGTGAACACTTAACACTATAGTAAATACACTGATACTGGTTTAGGTTTCCAAAGCCTATTAACTGTATTATATCTAATATACTTGTAAAAGGGGATAACAGTACATATGATACGCTACAATATAACAGAGACCTCCTAACCACAGAACTAAACAATAAATACAATAAGACAATACTACGCTGACCTAAATGAAATACAATACAATACTATAATACTATAAGGTATTTAAGAGAAAAGAGGAGAGAGAGAGATAGAGAGAGAGAGAGAGAGAAATTGGCTCGCAGAAAGACAATGATTATGGAGAGAACTTACGCACAAAGGGTATGATCGCCAGCGCCTCGATATCCAGCTCCCGATTATCAGCAGATAACCGTTGATGAGAGAGTGAGAGCTGGATGTGGTCGGCCTGCCTATTTATGCTCCACACACAATGCAATCTCCTGGTCCTACAATCCCATTGTCCATTGGCCGAAGGAATTCGGCCCTGCATCATAACAAAAGGTCATAGGGTGATTCATACAGGTGGGCTGTGACGATTTCCAACAGCTCAGGTGGGTGGGAAACTGGGTTTCCCGCCGCATACCTGAGTATGTGTAAATCATAGAAATGGACATAAACTTCTTATGTCCATAACTATTCGCACGAGCGATTAATACGCTCCAAACCAACACCGGAATATTGCTAATTAAATACTCTTCCGATGGGTACCAAACACTGCAGTATGATTCCTGTTAGACCCTTCGTACGATATAAAGAGGGATTCCTCAGCTCTGGGACATTGTACTTTAACCAAACTTACAGAAACTATCAAAGGGATCATGATCTATAAACTACATTAATTGTGAACATTTGTAACTAATGAGTCGCACGCTACGATCACATAAACTCTACCGTAAATGCGCATACTGCGCGTGCGAGTGCACGCTAATGCGGGTATGCGCTTCCACGGGAGAGCGTACGCATGCGCAGCACGGACCAGTGTGCGGTGCAAATATGGCAACGTGCATTGAGACATTTTTCTGACTTTGACACTACCCAGCCCAGATTCCTGCAGTTTAACATGGCCCATGGTTGCGCATAGGCGTGATGGAGCTGGCATAGTCCTCATTCAGTGGCAACTGTCAATATGTGAGGGACATTAAATGATATTATGTCTGTGTATGTGTGTGTCGCATAACAATGTGTTTGCGTAACTGTCTATAATTATGTCTGTAACTCTGTATGTGTTTGTGTAACTATATATGTGTCTATGTAACTGTACTGTATATGTGTATCTGTGTAACTGTATATATGTGTCAGTAACTACAAGAGGAATTCCTAGACATAGAGTAGTTGGACGAAGGACAGGCACTGCAATTCTCTCTGAATAATTTGGAGGTTGTTGCGATGATCTCTGCATTATATGGCAGTCACTGTGCCACTCTGCTTTATATGGTGGGCACGGATGGTCTCTGTATTATTTGCTGGTCACAAAATGCTTTAAGTTCAGGATGCATGCACTAAACACACATCTTGGTATCAGTGATCGCAAAAACGCGTTATAGCGCATATTTTAATCGCTTTTGGTGTCCGGGGACATGCTCTGCAGCAGCAAATACTCCGGGACTCACATTTAGAAGAATAGCTGGATGCGCTCATCTGAATCTGTGATCGTGCCAGCCATTCAGTGGCACGCAGGAGGTTTCCACAACCAATCACCACCTGTAGTCTACAGCCAATCATCCCTGCAGTGTCTCCCGCCAGTCCGCCCGCTTTGAATCCTCCTCCCCGCTGACCTGGGCTCCGCCGCCAGCACATGAATCTGTGCTGCGGCGCTGACAGACTGGCCCCGCTCATCTCCACCTCCTCCCCGCAGCACGCTCCGCCGCCAGCACCAAGAGACTGCACGCTCCGCCGCCAGCACCAAGAGACTGGCCACACTCACCAGGCACAGCGCCCTCCTCCGCAACGGTGAGTACCGCTCCGCATCTGCCCCTGTGCCCAGGCTGCCAGTGTGGTGGTGGATGGTCTTGCTGAAGGTTTCCCGTGACACTGGGGAGCGGGGTGGGGTGCCTCAGTGCTCTACCTGCTGGAATGTGCCTCAGTACTCTACCTGGTGCAATGTGCCTCTGTGCTCTACCTGGTGCAGTGTGCCTCAGTGCTCTACCTGGTGCAGTGTGCCTCAGTGCTCTACCTGGTGCAGTGTGCCTCAGTGCTCTACCTGGAGCAAAGTGTATAACGTGCTGTACCTGGAGCAAAGTGTATAACGTGCTGTACCTGGAGCAAAGTGTATAACGTGCTGTACCTGGAGCAAAGTGTATAACGTGCTGTACCTGGAGCAAAGTGTATAACGTGCTGTACCTGGAGCAAAGTGTATAACGTGCTGTACCTGGAGCAAAGTGTATAACGTGCTGTACCTGGAGCAAAGTGTATAACGTGCTGTACCTGGAGCAAAGTGTATAACGTGCTGTACCTGGAGCAAAGTGTTTAACGTGCTCTACCTGGCGCAGTGTGCATAGGAGGTTCTACCTCGTGCAATGTGTATAATCGGCACTACTGTGTGGTGTAATGTGAATTGGCACTATTATGTGGTCACCACCCTTCCCCATGAAGCCACGCCCCTAAAATTTTGCACCGCGCTTTCGGCGCCCTTTGCCTATGCTTTGCGATCTAGGAGGTGGAACACCAATTCACTTTCTGCCTAAGGGTACCAAAAGGTCTAGTTACACCTCTGGTGCAGGGTGTCCTGCATGCTACACAGCCCAGCAGCATTGTCATCCCATCCCCCCCATCTTGCAACACTTTTGTAGTGTCCAAACAAGATTAAGATTAAAAAGAACCTTCATTCCGATGGGACCCAGAAAAAGACCAGCAGGACCCCAATCTTTAAAATAAGAATTTACTTACCGATAATTCTATTTCTCGGAGTCCGTAGTGGATGCTGGGGTTCCTGAAAGGACCATGGGGAATAGCGGCTCCGCAGGAGACAGGGCACAAAAAAGTAAAGCTTTTACCAGATCAGGTGGTGTGCACTGGCTCCTCCCCCTATGACCCTCCTCCAGACTCCAGTTAGGTACTGTGCCCGGACGAGCGTACACAATAAGGGAGGCAATTTGAATCCCGGGTAAGACTCATACCAGCCACACCAATCACACCGTACAACTTGTGATCTAAACCCAGTTAACAGTATGATAACAGAAAGAGCCTCTTAAAGATGGCTCCTTAACAATATAACCCGAATTTGTTAACAATAACTATGTACAGTATTGCAGATAATCCGCACTTGGGATGGGCGCCCAGCATCCACTACGGACTCCGAGAAATAGAATTATCGGTAAGTAAATTCTTATTTTCTCTATCGTCCTAAGTGGATGCTGGGGTTCCTGAAAGGACCATGGGGATTATACCAAAGCTCCCAAACGGGCGGGAGAGTGCGGATGACTCTGCAGCACCGAATGAGAGAATTCCAAGTCCTCTTTTGCCAGGGTATCAAATTTGTAGAATTTTACAAACGTGTTTTCCCCCGACCACGTAGCTGCTCGGCAGAATTGTAATGCCGAGACCCCTCGGGCAGCCGCCCAAGATGAGCCCACCTTCCTTGTGGAATGGGCCTTAACAGATTTAGGCTGTGGCAGGCCTGCCACAGAATGAGCAAGTTGAATTGTGTTACAAATCCAACGAGCAATCGTCTGCTTAGAAGCAGGGGCACCCAACTTGTTGGGTGCATATAGTATCAACAGCGAGTCAGATTTTCTGACTTCAGCCGTCCTTGAAATGTATATTTTTAAGGCTCTGACAACGTCCAACAACTTGGAGTCCTCCAAGTCGCCAGTGGCCGCAGGCACCACAATAGGTTGGTTCAGGTGAAACGCTGATACCACCTTAGGGAGAAAATGCGGACGAGTCCTCAGTTCTGCCCTATCCGAATGGAAGATTAGATAAGGGCTTTTATAAGATAAAGCCGCCAATTCAGATACTCTCCTGGCGGAAGCCAGGGCCAGTAACATAGTCACTTTCCATGTGAGATATTTAAAATCCACCTTTTTCAATGGTTCAAACCAATGGGATTTGAGGAAATCTAAAACTACATTTAGATCCCACGGTGCCACCGGAGGCACCACAGGAGGCTGTATATGCAGTACTCCTTTAACAAAAGTCTGTACCTCAGGAACTGAGGCCAATTCTTTTTGGAAGAATATTGACAGGGCCGAAATTTGAACCTTAATAGATCTCAATTTGAGACCCCTAGACAATCCTGATTGTAGGAAATGTAGGAAACGACCCAGTTGAAATTCCTCCGTCGGAACACTCCGATCCTCGCACCACGCGACATATTTTCGCCAAATGCGGTGATAATGTTTCGCGGTGACTTCCTTCCTTGCCTTAATCAAGGTAGGAATGACTTCTTCTGGAATGCCTTTCCCTTTTAGGATCTGGCGTTCAACCGCCATGCCGTCAAACGCAGCCGCGGTAAGTCTTGAAAGAGACAGGGACCCTGTTGTAGCAGGTCCCTTCTCAGAAGTAGAGGGCACGGGTCGTCCGTGACCAACTCTTGAAGTTCCGGGTACCAAGTCCTTCTTGGCCAATCCGGAGCCACTAGTATTTCTTACTCCTCCTCACCGTATAATCTTCAATACCTTTGGTATGAGAGGCAGAGGAGGAAACACATATACTGATTTGTACACCCAAGGTGTTACCAGTGCGTCCACAGCTATTGCCTGTGGATCTCTTGACCTGGCGCAATACTTGTCCAGTTTCTTGTTGAGGCGAGACGCCATCATGTCTACCATTGGTCTTTCCCAACAGTTTATTAGCATGTGGAAGACTTCTGGATGAAGACCCCCCTCTCCCGGGTGTATATCGTGTCTGCTGAGGAAGTCTGCTTCCCAGTTGTCCACGCCCGGGAAGAACACTGCTGACAGTGCTATTACGTGATTCTCCGCCCAGCGAAGAATCTTGGCAGCTTCTGCCATTGCACTCCTGCTTCTTGTGCCGCCCTGTCTGTTTACATGGGCGACCGCCGTGATGTTGTCCGACTGAATCAACACCGGTTTTCCTTGCAGGAGTGGTTCCGCCTGGCTTAGAGCATTTTAGATTGCTCTTAGTACCAGAATGTTTATGTGAATAGACTTTTCCAGGTTCGTCCATACCCCCTGGAATTTTCTTCCTTGTGTGACTGCTCCCCAACCTCTCAGGCTGGCGTCCGTGGTCACCAGGATCAAATCCTGTATGCCGAATCTGCGGCCCTCCAATAGATGAGCCTTTTGCAACCACCACAGAAGATATACCCTTGTCCTTGGCGACAGGGTTATTCGCAGGTGCATCTGAGGATGCGACCCTGACCATTTGTCCAACAGATCCCTTTGGAAAATTCTTGCATGGAATCTGCCGAATGGAATTGCTTCGTAAAAAGCCACCATTTTTCCCAGGACTCTTGTGCATTGATGTACAGACACCTTTCCTGGTTTTAGGAGGTTCCTGACAGGTCGGATAACTCCTTGGCTTTTTCCTCGGGAAGAAAAACCTTTTTCTGAACCGTGTCCAGAATCATCCCTAGGAACAGCAGACGTATCGTCGGAAAACAGCTGCGATTCTTGGAATATTTAGAATCCAGTCGTGCCGTCGAAGAACTACTTTAGATAGTGCTCTTCCGACCTCCAACTGTTCTCTGGAACTTGCCCTTTTTAGGTCGTGCAAGTAAGGGATAATTTAGATGCCTTTTTTCTTTGAAGAAACATCTTTTCGGCCATTACCTTGGTAAAAAGGCCCGGGGTGCCGTGGATAATTCAAACGGCATCGTCTGAAACTGATATTGACAGTTCTGTACCACGAACCAGAGGTACCCTTGATGAGAAGGACAAATTTTGGACATGGAGGTAATCCTTGATGTCCAGGGACACCATATAGTCCCCTTTTTTCCGGTTCGCTATCACTGCTCTGAGTGACTTTATCTCGATTTGAACCTTTTATGTAAGTGTTCAAAACATTTTAGATTTAGACTATGTGTCACCAAGCCGTCTGGCTTCAGTACCACAATATAGTGTGGAAAAATAATACCCTTTTCCTTGTCGTAGGAGGGGTACTTTGATTATCACCTGCTGGATATACAGCTTGTGAATTGTTTCCAATGCTGCCTCCCTGTCGGAGGGAGCCGTTGGTAAAGCAGACTTCAGGAAGCTGCGAGGAGAAGATGTCTCGACTCTCCAATCTTTACCCCTGGGATAATACTCGTACGATCTAGGGGTCAACTTGCGAGTGATCCCACTGCGCCCTGAGACTCTTGAGACTACCCCCCCACCTTGAGTCCGCTTGCACGGCCCCAGCGTCATGCTGAGGACTTGGCAGACGCGGTGGAGGGCTTCTTTTCCTGGGAAAGGGCTGCCTGCTGCAGTCTACTTCCCTTACCTCTATGTCTGGGCAGATATGACTGGCCTTTTGCCTGCATGCCCTCATGGGAAAGGAAAGATTGAGGCTGAAAAGACGGTGTCTTTTTTAGCTGAGATGTAACTTGGGGTAAAAAAGGTTGGATTTCCCAGCTGTTGCTGTGGTCCCCAGGTCCGATGGACCGACCCCCAAATAACTCCTTCCCTTTATACAGCAATACTTCCATCTGCCGTATGGGATCTGTATCACCTGACCACTGTCGTGTCCCTGACATCTTCTGGGAGATATGGACAACGCACTTATCTTGATGCCAGAGAGCAAATATCCCTCTGTGCATCTCACATACATATATATAGAATGCATCCTATTAAATGCTCTACATGAATAAAATATTTTCAGTCAGGGAATCCGACCAAGCCAACCCAGCACTGCATCTCCAGGCTGATGGCGATCGCTGGTCGCAGTATAACCACCGTATGTGTGTATATACTTTTTAGGATATTTTTCCAGCTTCCTATCAGCTGGCTCCTTGAGGGCGGCCGTATCTGGAGACGGTAACGCCACTTGATAAGCGTGTGAGCGCCTTATCACCCTAAGGGGTGTTTCCCAACGTACCCTAATTTCTGGCGGGAAAGGGTATAACGCCAATATTTGCTATCGGGGTAACCCTACGCATCATCACACACTTCATTTTATTTTATCTGATTCAGGAAAAACTACAGGTAGTTTTTTCACTCCCACATAATACCCTTTCTTGTGGTACTTGTAGTATCAGAAACACGTAACACCTCCTTCATTGCCCTTAACGTGTGGCCCTAATGAGAAATACGTTTGTTTATTCACCGTCGGCACTGTATTCAGTGTCCGTGTCTGTGTCTGTGTCGACCGACTGAGGTAAATGGGCGTTTTTAAAACCCCTGACGGTGTTTCTGAGACGCCTGGACCGGTCCTAATAGATTGTCGGCCGTCTCATGTCGTCAACCGACCTTGCAGCGTGTTGACATTCCCACGTAATTCTCTAAATAAGCCATCCATTCCGGTGTCGACTCCCTAGAGAGTGACATCACCATTACAGGCAATTTCTCCGCCTCCTCACCAACATCGTCCTCATACATGTCGACACACACGTACCGACACACAGCACACACACCGGGAATGCTCTGACAGAGGACAGGACCCACTAGCCCTTTGGGGAGACAGAGGGAGAGTCTGCCAGCACACACCAAAAACGCTATAATTATATAGGGACAACCTTATATAAGTGTTTCTCCCTTATAGCATCTTTTATATATATACAATATCGCCAAAATCAGTGCCCCCCCTCTCTGTTTTAACCCTGTTTCTGTAGTGCAGTGCAGGGGAGAGCCTGGGAGCCTTCTCTCCAGCTTTTCTGTGAGAGAAAATGGCGCTGTGTGCTGAGGAGATAGGCCCCGCCCCTTTTTCGGCGGCCTCGTCTCCCGCTATTTTTGAAGTTAGGCAGGGGTTAAATATCTCCATATAGCCTCTGTGGGCTATATGTGAGGTATTTTTTGCCTCTAATAAGGTTTTTATTTGCCTCTCAGAGCGCCCCCCCCAGCGCTCTGCACCCTCAGTGACTGTTGTGTGAAGTGTGCTGAGAGGAAAATGGCGCACAGCTGCAGTGCTGTGCGCTACCTTTATGAAGACTCAGGAGTCTTCAGCCGCCGATTTTGGACCTCTTCTCTCTTCAGCGTCTGCAAGGGGGCCGGCGGCGCGGCTCCGGTGACCATCCAGGCTGTACCTGTGATCGTCCCTCTGGAGCTAGTGTCCAGTAGCCAAGCAGCAAATCCACTCTGCACGCAGGTGAGTTCACTACTTCTCCCCTAAGTCCCTCGTTGCAGTGATCCTGTTGCCAGCAGGACTCACTGTAAAGTAAAAAACCCAAGCTAAACTTTCTCTAAGCAGCTCTTTAGGAGAGCCACCTAGATTGCACCCTTCTCGTTCGGGCACAAAATCTAACTGGAGTCTGGAGGAGGGTCATAGGGGGAGGAGCCAGTGCACACCACCTGATCTGGTAAAAGCTTTACTTTTTTGTGCCCTGTCTCCTGCGGAGCCGCTATTCCCCATGGTCCTTTCAGGAACCCCAGCATCCACTTAGGACGATAGAGAAAAGTGGGGGGTCCCTGGGACCCACGTTTTTGGGGGGGGGCTCAGTGCGATCATCACTGTGGTATATAACTAATTCTCATAGATGGATTCAACGATCACTCAAATTACTAACCAGCATGATTGGACAGTATTACCTTATTCTCTCAATGGTGACATTGGATGTCTGTCAATTGATATTGAGTTCTGATTGATCAGCTGGCGCTACTTAACGTCTGTCTGGAGCACAACGCACTGAGCTTTCTTGAGATAGCTACAGCAAAATGCATGTTGCGAGCCCTCTGAAGGAAGTGGGTCCTTTGTGCGCTCTCAGGACCCCCAAAACCACGAACACCTGTCCAGTTGGGAGAATGATCTCACTGGTATCTTTGTCTTAATTTCAGTGTTCTCTCATCAGTCACTTTCACACTAAGCTGGCCTGCTCTGCACTGCAATCCGCATCAGGGGTTTTTGAGCGGATATAGGGGTCATTCCGAGTTGATCGCACGGTAGCAGTTTTTTGCAGCCGTGCGATCAGATAGTCGCCGCCTATGGGGGGGGAGTGTATTTTAGCATAGCAAGTGTGCGATCGCTTGTGCAGGGGAGCTGTGCAAAAAGTTTTCATGCAGTTTCTGAGTAGCTCTGAACTTACTCAGCTGCTGCGATCACTTCAGCCCGTCAGGTATCGGAATTGACGTCAGACACCCACCCTGCAAACGCCTGGACACGTCTGCGTTTTTCACGGAACTCCCAGAAAACAGTCAGTTGCCACCCAGAAACGCATTCTTCCTGTCAATCTCCTTGCGATCGGCTGTGTGAATGGATTCTACGTTAGATCCATCGCACAACAACGATCTGCTTTGTAACCGTACGAAGCGCCTGCGCATTGCGGTGCATACGCACGCACCATAGTGACCTGATTGCTGCACTGCAAAAAACGGCAGCGTGCGATCAGGTCGGAATGACCCCCATAGTGCTGACAGCAGTACAGCCCTTTCTCCTCATCTCCCATCCAGTGCATATAGTATGATGGGAGACAGCAGCTCCTTATCTAGGTAAGTACACAGGCCCTATTATTCTACACTGATATATACTTTTATAGGAGTACAAACTACTAAACTTATTTCCTCCCTAAGCATTATTGAGGGACACCTCACATGTTCTATATACTATTGAAGGTTTGATTACTGGATAAATATCCTTTCTGTCATTTGTGGCAGTATGTTTTTATCTGTGTGAAACACACCATATTACTGCTGTTATTTTCACTATAGTTTGCCTACCCATACCACTTTTATTTACATGAATTGTTTTTTCCTTTGTCAGTGTGAGAGAGTCCTCCATTGTGAGATATGCCATTATGTATTTAATTGGCAACATTGTCTACAATTGTTAAAGTGCTTGTGATATGCATCTAATGCTAGTTAGATTTTATTTATTAAAAGTTAGATTTTATACTGACTGGGAGCGTGCCCCATTAGGGAGTACTGTTCTGTCTCTTTTCTGTTTCAGTTGTTTGATCCTTAATAAGCAAATACCTATTATAAAAATAGAGACAAGGAAACGTTTATAGTGTACGGATTATGGTAGACAATTTAGATTACTGAGGAAAGTTATATGTATATATATATATATTGGTAGATGCTCAATTAGCTTAGTGATATCATTCAGGTGCTCGAAAGGGAGGGGTATTTCTAAGCAAGAAAAAAAGGCATTTGTTTCCCCCAGCACCCTGAATGATAACCATAACTAGATATAAATTCCACATAATAATAGAATTCAGAGATCTTCGTTACACACATTTGCGCAAATGTGTGAATAAGCCCCAAAGCCGCATCAAGGCGTCTCTGTATATTTGGGGTCCCTAGCGCTATATCTAGGTGCAGGGTGTGGCACCCCAAAACACTAGCATAAGCCAGAAAGCCCAGCATAGCATACCAGTGAAAAAACTATAGTGTTAATAAATTAGTATTTAGGAAGCCGAAGCTATAGAGAAAGTGATACAAAAATGAAATGCAATTAAAATAGAGAAATAGTGTTAAAAAATTAATAAGTGAAAAGTGTTAGTAGAATGTAAAGGTATGCCACACTAAGGCCATCCAGCTCAGCCAGTCCAGAGACACCACACCTCACACCTCCATTACCCCAATCTGGGTCTAAGATTAACCAGCAAGGAGCCACATGATAAGGGCTTATTCACACACTTGCGCAAATATGTGTAACGAAGATCTCTGAATTCTATTATTATGTGGAATTTATATCTGGTTACGGTCATCATTCAGGGTGCTGGGGGAAACAAAAGTTATATGTATGTTAATGTGTAAAACAGGCTTATCTGATCACGGTTAATTCATTTAGTTTTCAATATTTGGCACAGAGGAGAGTAAAAGGGTGAATGGACAAGCGCTATGAACTTCAAACTCTTAAAATATAGTCGCAATGAATAATAATTTGTTAGAAATCTGTGAATACACTCCCTTTCTTATATTAGGGAGGCAGCAGCCTTCTAATATACCTGATTCATTTTTCAGTAATTTGTATGTCTGAGAAAATGAAGACTGTGCTCCCTCTAGTGTTTCCTTATGAATAGATTTTTATATATTGGTTTCTCCTTCAAATCAAATAAAATCACGAACGAGAAATGGAAAGGTGCTGGTATAGATCACAATCGCAAACTATCCAATTATATATTTAACTTTTATTTAAAATAATTATATCTATAAAAAGACAATTATGTATATAAAAAAACAGTAACAATTCACCAGCCAGTGAAATAGAATCACATGTATAATAACATTGGTAATTTAAGTATCCATAAGCTACTGTCAGCTTGTAGTCTGGTAGTATAAATGATTTTGTATCAAACAATGTATCAATATTCTGCCATAAGTGATTCACAGACCGTTTCTTATGGATAAACAATATTCAGCATCGATACAATTGCAAATAATTAACAACAAAAGGAATCTGTAGTCATTAGATATAATGTATTTACCTAAACTGTGCAAAGGAAAAGCCTTGGTCAGTAGTCTTCATACTGTAAACCTCTATTTAATGTGTCCCACAACAAAAAGGGATAGTCAAACATATTTTTCTCCTGCAGGGTCCACAGGTTAACATTGGGATATGAGGTAGCGACAGCGGATTGGCACCAAACGATCAAAGCTTTCGGCCTCCCAGAATGCAACGGGCCCGTCCCTATATCCCCGCCTCCTGGCTCAGGCAATTTAGTTTTTTGTTTGGTGCGGCAAGGAGCAGGACCATGGTCAATGGGCTGCTGGTTTTTAGTAGCCATAAGTTTTTTTAATTTTATTTTTATAGTCTTACTTTATATTTTTGAGCGATCTTTCTAAAAAGCGTCTTATACGTACCTTAGAAAGAGTCGCTCCAACAACTCCCCGCTGGGTCGCGACAACGCTTACCCAGTTTCGGTGGGCATCTGTGTAGGATGTACTAGCAACTCCAGTAGACGTTACCAGGCTGTGGCCAGAGCACGGGGAGAAGGTAAGGCATCGGTTCCGCTTAGTAGGGGAAACGCGATACACAGCCGCACTGTTTCGGGATGGAGACTACCGAACAGTCGCTGACGCGGCTGCCACATCGGGTGCACCAGCGCTAAGTCTCATGGAATATAGGCTCCAGGGGTAGTATGAGGCAGCGATCCCTAGGGTTGATGTCAGCAGTGGGGAGTAAGACGATCCCTTGGTCACCCCTCCCCCTGGTTCATGACCAGTTTCCTTCGCGTTTCCCTGCATGAACTGAGTTACCGCTAAAGTCTGAGACACTGTGTATCTAAAAGGATCCAGTCGCAGCATAGGCAGCTGTATGACTGGTGCGTCGGTGTTCACGGGGCGATTGGAGTACACTAATAGCGTCTGGATCCACTCAGAGTTCACTATCGTATTGATCGATCCTGGAAGCGGGGAGAAGCTCACCTCTCCTGAGCCGGGTGATACAACACTAATTCTCTATCTACATTTGGTACGAATAGTTGGATAAGTGCCTGATGCACGAGTCTGTAAACTATTGCTGCTGTTTTCTTTCGCTGTGCGACTGAATACGTTTAAACTCCTATATAAGGTAATGCAGTAATATGTTTCTCCTACATACTTGAAATGTATCTGTAGTTAATTATGTGCTCATATTGCTTATTATACTAATACATAGTGAGGTTGAAAAGAGGCAAAATGCCCATCGGGTTCAACCTGTATTCTGTGTTAAGCTGTTAATATTATAATGCACCTGCTGAAGCGTTGTGTACGAAATTTTCTGTCCTCTAGCCTCAATGAGTGCCCACACGTCCTATACACAGTTCTTTTAATAAACAAATACACTGCTAACTCCTTGTAATGACCCTTTACATATTTGAATATATTAATAATGTCACCTCTTAGACACCTCTTTTCTAGTGTATACATATTTAACCTAGTAAGCCTTTCCTCGTACGCCAATGTCTAACCCTTTAATCAATTTAGTAGCTCGCCTTTTAACTCTTTCTAGTTCCCCGATATCTATTTTTATAATATGGTGCCCAAAATTGAACACAATATTCCAGGTGCAGATGTACCAATGATTTGTACAGTGGCAGGATTACATCCTCGTCCCTTGTCTCAATGACCCGTTTTATGCACGCAAGCACATTTATTTGCCCCTTTTGCTGCTTTTTGACATTGTGTACTGTTACTAAGCCTATTATCTAAGAGCACCCCCAAATCTTTTTCCACCACAGTTACCCCTATATTTTCCCCATTTAGAGTGTAGGATGCATGTGTGTTTTCTGTCCCAAAATGTATAACCTGTGACTGATAGCTAGTGTGATTGCTGACTTTACTATTTTCTGTCAGTTTCTGTGTATTCTGATCCTCAATGCTGTTGCAAAGCAGGGAGGGATCGGATTGTATGTCACTTTAACAAATTTTAAAGTGATTTCTCATACGTCCTAGAGGATGTTGGGGACGCTTCAAGAACCATGGGGTATAGATGGGATCAGCAGGAGACATGGGCACTTTAAGACTTTTAAGAGGTGTGAACTGGATCCTCCCTCTATGCCCCTCCTCCAGACTCCAGTTTAGAATCTGTGCCCAGTGAGACTGGATGCACACTGAGGAGCTCTCCTGAGTTTCTCTGAAAAATACTTTTGTTAGGTTTATTATTTTTAGGGAGACCTGCTGGCAACAGTCTCCCTGCTTCGTGGGACTGAGGGGAGAGAAGCAGACCTACTTCTGAAAGTTTCAAGGCTCTGCTTCTTAGGCTACAGGACACCATTAGCTCCTGAGGGTCTGAACGCTAGGTACGCCTAGATGCTCGTTCCCAGTGCCCGCCGTCACCCCCCTTGCAGAGCCAGAAGTCAGGTGAGTAGAAGAAGATCAGAAGACTTCAGTGACGGCTTTGAGGTACTGCGCAGCGGCCGCGCTGCGCGCCATGCTCCCACACACAGCGGCACTACAGGGTGCAGGAGGGGGGGGGGGGGCAGGCCAAGCCCAGCCCGGCCCAGCATTAAAAAACCTCATACAAGACTGGCAAAGTGGTTTTTAGGTGCCAAGGCACTAAATCCGAACCCCCGCCAGTATAAATATTTTAAAAAATAGTGGGGCTGAAGTGGGGCTTAGCCCTCACAGCTCTCATCAGTGCCATTTTCTCTTCACAGAGCTGCAGAGACGCTGGTCCTTCCTCTACACTGCTGTATCAAGTAACAGGGTGCAAAGCAGGGGGGGGGGGCACAGTTTTTTTGTGCTATATATGTATTTATAAAAGCGCTAACAGGTCTGAGGCTTTGTATAAGGGTTTTCAGAACCGGGATAAGCGCTGGGTTGTGAGCTTGCAAACTCTGACAGGCTTTACTGTGGGTCTGTCCCCTACATGCCCAGTGTGTCTGAGGGTGTCGGTACACGTGTGTCGGCAAGTCTGAGGCTCTTCTCAGGAGGAGGCTGGATTAGGGACAGAAACGACTGTGGGAGTGACCATGTCTGCACCGCCGACTTCTGATTGGGTAAATGTTTTGAGTACTTTGAATGCAAATGTGGCTCTATTAAATAAGAGATTGGATAAATCTGAGTCTCAGAATCAGGCATGGAAAAAATCCGTGGAGGATGTTTCGTCACAGGTCCAAACCCCCTCGGGGTCGCAAAAGCGTTAATTTACCCAGATAGCAGATACCGACACGGACTCTGACTCCAGTGTCGACTATAGTGATGCCAGATTAAATCCTAAACTGGCTAAGAGCATTCAGTACATGATTGTGGCGATAAAAGACGTGTTACATATCACGGAGGACCGTGATGTTCCTGATACTAGGGTCTGTATGTGTAAGGGGAAGAAACCTGAGGTAACGTTTCCTCCCTCTCATGAACTGAACTCTCTTTTTGAAAAGGTTTGGGAAAATCCTGACAAGAAGTTTCAGTTTCCCAAGAAAATTCCGGTAACATATCAGTTCCCCTCTGGGGATAGGGAAAAGTGGGAGTCACCTCCCACTGTAGACAAGGCTCTGTCACGACTGTTCCAAAAGGTGGTGCTTCCGTCCCCTGACACGGCAGCCCTAAAGGAACCTGCGGATCGTAAGCAGGAAAATACATTAAAATCCATTTATGTCACTACAGGTACGCTGCTCAGACCTGCCGTTGCTTCGGCGTGGGTGAGTAGCGCTATTGAAAAATGGGCAGATAACTTGTCATCTGAGATAGATACCCTGGATAGGGATAGCATTCTTTTGACACTGGGTTATATCAAGGACGCTGCAGCCTACCTAACGGAAGCTGCGAGAGACATTGGCCTTTTGGGATCAAGGGCCAATTCCATGGCAGTCTCGGCTAGAAGAGCATTGTGGATTCATCAATGGAATGCTGATGCTGACTCTAAGAAGGCTATGGAGTCTCTGCCGTATAAAGGTGGTGTCTTGTTTGGTGATTGCCTCGCTGACCTGGTATCTACGGCTACCGCGGGTAAGTCATAATTTTTACCTTAAGTTCCTGCACAACAAAAGAAAACGCACCACTATCAGATGCAGTCCTTTCGGCCCAATAAATACAAAAAAAGGATGAGGGTCTTCCTTCCTTGCTTCTAGAGGAAGAGGAAAGGGAAAAAGGTCACCGGCTGTGGCAGGTTCCCAAGAGCAGAAGTCCTCTCCGGCTTCTGCCAAATCCAACGCATGACACTGGGACTCCTATGCGGGAGTCCGCACTGGTGGGGGCACGTCTTCAACTCTTCAGTCAGTTCTGGGTTCGTTCGGCCCTAGACCCATGGGTGTTAGAAATAGTGTCCCAAGGGTACAAACTGGAGTTTCAAAACGTTCCCCCTTTGCGATTTTTCAAATCAGCCTTACCAGCTTCTCTTCTGGACAGGGAGGTAGTATGCGATGCGATACAAAAGCTGTGTCAAAATCAAGTCATTGTCACGGTGCCCCCGTCACAACAGGGAGAAGATTTTTATTCGAGCCTCTTCGTGGTTCTGAAGCTGGACGGCTCGGTCAGACCAATTCTGAACCTAAAATCCCTCCATTTCTATCTAAGGAAATTCAAATTCAAGATGGGATCTCTCCGAGCTGTGATCTCCAGTCTGGAGGAAGGGGATTTTAGGGTGTCGGTCGACATAAAGGATGCCTACTTACACGTCCCCATATATCCTCCGCATCAGGCTTACCTGAGGTTTGCGATTCAGGATTGTCATTACCAATTTCAGACGTTGCCGTTTGGTCTATCCACGGCTCCGAGGGTTTTCACCAAAGTTATGGCGGAAATTATGGTTCTCCTGCACAAGCAAGGAGTCACAATTATCACGTACTTGGACGATCTCCTGATAAAGGTGAGATCCAGGGACCGATTACTGCAGAGCATTACGATTTCCCTGACAGTTCTGCAACAACATGGTTGGCTCCTGAACTTGCCAAAGTCACAGTTGAGTCCAACGAAACGACTGTCGTTTTTGGGAATGATTCTGGACACAGAATTACAGAGCGTTTTTCTTCCAGAAGAAAAGGCTCTGGAGATTCAGAGTCTGGTCAAACAAATTCTGAAGCCAGCGAGAGTGTCAATCCATCAATGCACTCGATTGCTGGGGAAGATGGTGGCGGCCTACAAGGCCATTCAGTTTGGCAGGTTCCATGCCAGAGTGTTTCAGTGGGATCTGTTGGACAAGTGGTCCGGGTCCCATCTGCACATGCACCGACAGATAATCCTGTCTTCCAACACCAGAATCTCACTCCTGTGGTGGCTGCACAGCTCTCACCTCCTAGAGGGACGCATGTTCGGGATCCAGGACTGGATCCTGGTGACCACGGATGCGAGTCTCCGAGGCTGGGGTGCAGTCACACACGGGGAAAATTTCCAGGGAAAATGGCCAAGCCAGGAAGCTTGTCTACACATAAACATTCTGGAATTAAGGGCCTTTTACAACGGCCTTCTACAAGCGGAACATCTTCTTCGCGATCTGCCCGTCTTGATTCAGTCGGACAACATAACAGCAGTGGCGTACATAAACTGCCAGGGCGGAACGAAGAGCAGAGCGGCAATGGCAGAGGCCACAAAAGTTTCCCGCTGGGCGGAAATACATGTAAGCGCTCTGTCGGCGGTCTTCATTCCAGGTGTGGACAACTGGGAAGCAGACTTCCTCAGCAGACACGATCTCCATCTAGGAGAGTGGGGTCTTCATCAAGAGGTCTTTGCAGAAGTGACAAGTCGTTGGGGAATTCCTCAAATAGACATGATGGCGTGTCGCATCAACAAGAAACTTCCGAGATATTGTTCCAGGTCGAGGGACCCTCAAGCAATAGCGGTGGACACCCTACTGACACCGTGGGTGTTTCAGTCGGTATATGTGTTCCCTCCGATTCCACTCATTCCAAAAGTGATAAAGATCATAAGAAGAACAAGGGTTCATGCAATCCTCATTGTTCCAGACTGGCCAAGGAGGGCCTGGTATCTAGATCTTCAGGAATTGCTCATATAGATCCCTGGCCTCTTCCTCTACGAGAGGATCTGTTACAGCAGGGGCCGTGCGTGTACCAAGACTTACCGCGGCTTCGTTTGATGGCTTGGAGGTTGAACGCCGGATCCTAGCCCAAAAGGGTATTCCCAGTGAAGTCATTCCCACACTTTTTCAGGCTAGAAAAGAAGTAACGACGAAACATTATCACCGTATTTGGAGAAAATGTGTCTTGGTGTGAATCCAAGACTGCTCCTACGGAAGAATTTCAGCTGTGCCGTTTTCTCCATTTTCTGCAAGCAGGTGTGAATGCGAGCCTAAAGTTAGGCTCAATTAAAGTACAAATTTTGGCCTTGTCAATTTTCTTTCAAAAAGAATTGGCCTCCCTTCTGGAAGTTCAGACTTTCGTGAAAGGCACACCCAACCTCCCTTTGTGGCACCATGGGATCTTAACGTGGTGTTGCAGTTCCTGCAATCTCATTGGTTTGAACCTTTACGTAAGGTAGAGTTGAAATTCGTCACTTGGAAAGTGATCATGCTGTTGGCCTTGGCCTCTGCAAGGCGGGTGTCTGAATTAGCGGCTTTGTCTCACAAGAGCCCCTATTTGATCATCCATGAAGATAGAGCGGAGTTGAGAACTCGTCAGCAATTTCTGCCAAAAGTGGTGTCATCGTTTAACATGAACCAACCTATTGTGGTGCCAGTGGCTACTGACGCCTTAGCGGAATCGAAGTCTCTAGATGTGGTCAGAGCTTTGAAAATTTATGTAGCCAGAACGGCTTAGATTAGGAAAGCTGAGGCTCTGTTTGTCCTGTATGATCCCAATAAGATTGGGGCTCATGCTTCCAAGCAGACTATTGCACGCTGGATCTGTAATACGATTCAGCAAGCTCATTCTACGGCTGGATTGCCGTTACCGAAATCGGTGAAGGCCCATTCTACCAGAAAGGTGGGCTTACCCTATTAACCCTTACATGCAATATTCCACCTAGGAGTTATATTCAATACAGGAATTGGCAGCCTCTCAACAGAAACAGGCTGAAAGGCCGGTGGTAAGTAAATCACATAGACATGAAACAACATCTTAACAGTCTACACATGTTTCAGATGAGGACTCGTCGGAGGATGAGGACTCATCGCACTCCGGGTCTGCATACAGAGATGAGGAGGAAGGCCTCAGCTCAGTGCACATTCCTGTGCTAATTAGTGGTAGGAAAGCCATTTTATCCTTAGTGGAGGCAGCAGAGCTTTTGTTAAAATCTAATGCACTTGTGTTTATACGTCCAAGAATACTTAGGACTGAGTTTTCTGGGTCAGAACAGCTGACGGAAATTATGCAAGAGGCTTGGGTTACACCCAGTAAGAAGTTTAGAATTCTAAGGAAATGGAATTCCAATTATCCTCTTTCGGCTAAAGTCTTTTTTTAAAAAGGAGGTGTCTCCCAAAGTAGATGCGCATGTCATCCAATTGGTGTGAAAAATCTACATTACCTCTGCCTTGAACATCATTAAATGATGTCTCGTATAGGAAAATAGATGGTTTTCTTGAAACCATTTTCTCCTGGTCTGGGGCAATCATAAGACGATCCATGGTTTCGGCTTGGATGGCAAAAGCAGTGGCAGCCTGGGCTGATGCATTGGAGGATGACCTTTCAATGGCATATAGAGAGCAAAAATCCCATATTGCACATGTCAAACAGGCAGCTATTTTGATGGAAGAAGCAGCCTTGGATATGGGTACAATTGCCTCTCAGGTATCAGCTTCAGCAGTAGCAGCTCGCAGAGCGGTTTGGCTACGTACATGGAAAGCTGACTCAGAATCTAAGAAGGTTCTGGAGTCTTTGCCTTTTACTGGAGATATTCTTTTTGGTAAAGAATTAAACAGTGTTTTGGAGTCAGAAGCAGACTCCAAGAAAGTGAAATTTTCTTCCACACATAAATCCAAGCCTAGATTTCCAGCTTTTCGGCCCTTTCGGACTCAAGGAAAGGCTTATGGCAAACAGTCTCAATCTGACAAGTCTGGTAAGACTAAAAAGCATTGGACTACCAGAGGGCTGGCTTCCATATCAGAAGATAAACCATCAGCCTGATAGTGCGGGCCTCCACCTGGGGGACCCCAGTGTGGGAGGCCAAATTTTTCAGTTTGCACAGGTCTGGCAACAGTCTACCACAGATGCCTGGGCGCAAGAAGCGGTATCTCACGGTTATGCATTTGCTTTCAAGAAACACCCTCCTCAAACGTTTTTTGGTACCAGCCTGTCTTCAGTCGAAACAAAGGCAAGGGATTTGCAAGAGGAAGTTCAGAAGTTCCTTCAGTCGGGAGTGATAATTCCAGTTCCTCCTGCACAACGAGGACAAGGTTTTTATTCCAATCTGTTTCTATTCCGGAAGCCAAATGGGTCGTTCCGGCCCATACTCAATATCAAAGTGCTAAACAAGTACATTTGGGTGCCTCGGTTTCATATGGAGACTTTACGTTCCATTACTTTGGCCATGGAGCCGGAGGATTTTATGATATCCCTGGATATCCAGGATGCTTACCTTCATGTTCCTATAGCACTGTCCCTTCAGCGCTTCTGTATCTCAGGTTTGCCATCTCCAGCAACATTTTCAGTTTCAGGCCCTACCATTTGGACTGGCCACAGCTCCAAGAGTGTTCACCAAAATTATGGTGGTAATGGCATCTTATCTCTGTCAGCAGGGGATAAGGATTTTTCCATATCGTGACGATTTATTAATCCTGGCACAATCTCAGGAATTGCTTCAGTGTCATCTGTGGCAGACAATAGCTTAGACACGGTTGGCTCATAAATTGTCCCTGGTTCCGTGTCAATGGATAACTCACTTGGGGGCTGTGTTGGATTTGAGTCTTCAGAGAATAATTTTACCTCAGAACAAAATATCCAAAATTCAGTCAAGTATTCAGGAGCTGCTACACAGTCAAAGGGTATCCATTCACTCAGCAATGCGTGTGATGGGGTTGATGGTGTCAACATTCGACATGGTGGAGTATGCTTTGTTTCACTCGAGGTCTCTGCGATGTCTGATCCTTTCCAAATGGAATGGTTTTCATCAGACAATAACACAGGCTATGGTCCTTCCTCTGGAAGTAAGGAGGTCATTAGCCCGGTGGCTGCAGACATCCCATCTGGACAAAGGGAGACCCTTTTGGATTTCAGGTTGGCAAATTCTGACAATGGATGCCAGCCTTCAGGGCTGGGGAGCGGTGTCAGGAAGGAGTTGCTTCCAGGGGCAGTGGACAAAGGAAGAGAGTTGCCTGCCAATAAATATATTGGAACTTTGGACCGTATATATGGCACTTATTCAGGCAAAGGACATCCTTCAGGGGAAACCAGTCCAAATCTGCTCAGACAATGCAACGGCAGTAGCGTACCTCAACCATCAGGGAGGAACTCGCAGCCAAAATGCAATGAAGGAATAAGTCACACATTTAAGTGGGCAGAACTTCATCATCCAGCTTTGTCCGCAGTGTTCATTCCGGGAACCTAATCTGGGAAGTGGATTTTCTCAGTCGACACACCATTCATGCAAACGAATGGGCTTTACACCCCGAGATCTTCCAAATTCTGGTAGACAAGTTGGGGTTACCGGAGATAGATCTCATGGCGTCCCGTCAGAACAACAAAGTTCCCACATATGGGTCAAGAACAAAGGATCCCAAAGCGATCCTTGTGGATGCCCTGTCAGTGAGATGGGACTGGCATCTGGCCTATGTGTTTCAACCAATCGCCCTGTTACCCAGGGTGATGCAAAAGGCAAAACAAGGACTAGACGACATTGGTAAACAGATCTGCAGAGGTTGTCAATGGATGCTCAATTCCTACTCCCTCAACGTACAGATCTACTGTCTCAGGGTCCTTGCTATCACAAGCACCTGGATCCGACTGTCTTTGACGGCATGGCTCTTGAGGCTTCCATCCTGAAAGCAGAGGATTCTCACAACAGGTAATTCAAACAATGCTCAGAGCAAGGAACCTTCCTCAGCTCGCATTTATCACCGAATATGGCAAGCCTATATTCAATGGTGCAGTTACCGGCAATTTGATCCTAGGTCTTTCAGAGTTTCCAGAGTAGTAGCATTACTTCAGTTAGAAATGGACAAAGGTCTAAGGGTGGCTTCCTTGAGAGTGCAAGTGTCAGCATTGACTGTATGGTTCCAAAAGAAAATTGGTAACCTACAGGATGTGCACACTTTTTCCAGGGAATGCTGCACATTCAACCTCCTTTTGTTCCTCGTATAGTGCCTTGGGACTTAAGTTTAGTCCTAAAGGCCCTTCAAGTTGCCCCATTTTAACCACTGAAACGATTGGATTTTAAATGGTTGACAGCTAATGTTCTGTTTCTACTGGCTATTGCTTCAGCTAGAAGAATTTCAGAATTAGGGCCATTGTTATGTTGCCCACCTTTTCAGATTTTTTTTTTTTTTTTTTTTTTAATACAGCTAGAGCGATTCTCAGAACCAAATCTGGGTATCTTCCTAAGGTGATGTCTAAATTCCACCTTATCAAAGAAATTGTAGTCCCGGCCTTCCAAGAGCTCAACCTTTCTGCGGGAGATGTATCGTTGGACGTAGTCTGTGCTTTAAGGATCTACGTGGATCGTACCAGTGGCATCAGAAAAACAGACACACTCTTCATTCTCTACGAATTTCACAAGAGAGGATGGCCTGCTGACAAGCAGACACTGGCGAGGTGGCTTTGAATGACTATTTCAGAAGCGTATTCTCAAGCTGATCTCCCTGTTCCGGCTAATGTCTCTGCTCACTCTACTCGTAAGGTAGGTCCATCATGGGCAGCACAACGTGGTGCTTCAGCAGAACAGATATGTAAGGCAGCCACATGGTCTTCCATTAACACATTCATTAGACATTATGCCTTTGATACCTTTGCATCTCAGGACACTGAATTCGGGCGAAGGATTCTCCTGTCCAATCAGAAGCGTCCCCACCACTAAATTGCTTTGGGACATCCCAATGTTATCCTTTGGATAACCTATGGACTCTGCAGGAGAAATAATCTTTATGGTAGACTTACCATTGATATCACTATTTCTCCTATTTCCACAGGGATCCCACCTTGACTCACCTGATTTGAGGATCCTTTCACTTACTAACCTCTTCCTTCTTGTACGGAAGGGTGTGCATGTGTGTTCTTCCCGCCTGATTAGGGCTCTCAATGATGCTCCTGCCTTGTGCTTTGGAAAACAACTGAATTGCCTGAGCCAGGAGGTGGAGATATAGGGACAGGCCCATTGCATTCTGGGAGGCCGAAAGCTTTGATCGTTTGGCGCCAATCTGCTGTTGCTACCTCATTTCCTAATGTTCTCCTGTGGACTTAGGAGAAAGTGATCAACGGAAAGTCTACCACAACCATTTTTGTTCTGTATGTAATAATGTTTTCAAGGACTATTTATAAGTGATATTACATGTTATAGATGAGAAAATATGGGTATCACTTTAAGAAATGTCTTTTTGCAGGTTAGTTATTTTGTATATATTTTTAGCTCCATTGGAAATATAGTTTATAGCTAGAAAAATGCAGGTCAGATCTTTTTCTGAGCATGTTGTAGGTGAGTAAATTTTTTATGAAGGATGATATACACTCCTTTTCTTATTTATTTGTGTGCCAACTTGCACATCTTGACCGTATTTGACCACACTACTGACACACTAGGCAAGGGCGCAGCTACCATAGGTGCAGGGAGTGCAGCTGCTATGGGGCCCAGAGCTAGGAGGGGCCAACCTTCCGTGTCACAGTTACATGTGCTATATTTATTTTTCACCTTTGGGTGGTGGTATATAGGGACCTTTACAAACGTTTGCCTTGGGGCCTACAATATATCTAGGTATGTCCCTGGACCTGCTTTTTGTAATGTGGTGTAAAATTAACTGGACGGCATTATAATCTTACATAATATTAATTGGGGCACTTTAATGTGGCACAATATGAAGTTGAGGCACTATAGTGTTTATTAGCATATAGAATTATATCAACTGGTGGCAGCACTGGAATGTGGCATAATATTAACTGGGTACACTATATCATAATGTGAATTGGGGGTACTGTGTTGCATGATGTGTACTGGCAGCCCTACAATGTGGCATAATGTGATCTAGGGCACTACTATTTTTCAGAAAATTAACTAGGGCACTACTATGGGGCATACATTAACATCTGCTGCAGAGAGGTGTCTCTCTAGAAGTATTGTGATAGGGCCCCTTAAAAATCCTGTTATGGGGCCCACAAAATACTAACTATGCCCCTGCTACTAAGGGTATATTTTCTAAAGAGCAGGTTTTTAGAAGTCGAAATGTTGTCCATTATAATAAATCAGATTCCACTTATTTATCTAGCATCATTTAAAAGATAATAGCTAGAATCTGGTTGCTATGGGCAACATCTCCACTTCTAAATACCCGCACTGTACTCCCTAGTGAGTAACTGTACTCCCTAGTGAGGCGAGGAGGCTTGCAGAGAGCATGATCCGTCTGGTGCCACACAACTGCTAGTCTGCAGTACTCGCCACTTCTGGGGGGAGATCACCTGCCGTTTTTGAGCTCATTGTTTAGTCGGATGCTTTTGTGTTTGTTTGTTTGTTTGTTTTTCTAACTGAATGTAAATAAGTATTTTGTTCCACAGTGATGATTTGTATTCATCTTAGGCAAGTCTATATGGTTTATTCTAATGCCAACTTGTATTACTAGACACAGCACTGATGTGTTGTATAAAATATGTCTTGTTTTGCAGGAGAGCCTTTGTCAAGATGAGCACAGCTCCGGAAGCGTTTCTGGCTCTGCGCTCCCACTTTGCCCGCTCTCATGCTTTGCTGTGTATAAGCCATTGGATTCTTGGCATTGGAGATCGGCACCTCAGCAATTTTATGATCAGTATGGAGACTGGTGGAATGATAGGCATTGACTTTGGTTACGCTTTTGGTACTGCTACCCAGGTAAGCCAAACCAAGAGACTAATGGTGTACATTTGACAGTTTTCAATAGGATGAACTGTGTCCATAATTAGTTTACAAACACAAGTTTATTAAAATATTGCAGTTTAAATATTAATAAACAGAGTATTTCCCCCTTTCAACCATGTAGGGGATCCCTTGAAACACTGCAGTATAGAGGATGCATTAGAGCTTGATCACTTTAAATGTGGCTGCAGAAGTTATAGCTCCTCCCCCTCCTTACCTCTGCAGCTTGCTATAATTTTCTGCTTGATCAAAGTACCCTTCAGAACTAGATGCTCAATTTTTTCCTTTTTTACATGGCGTATTTTCCATCAGCATCCATGCTTTCTTTCATCATCACTACCATCCCCACGGCCATGGCATCTGCAGTACACCTGAAAGAGGCTGAGGAGGTACAACGGAAGAGACCTACCATTCTGGATGGCAGCCATCCCTTTGGTGCAAGTTTTGGGTGGGGGGGGGGGGGGGGGGGGGGTTTACTTTCACTATCCAGCACTTTTGTGCCTTCTTGGAAGATTTTCTGCACTGCGACAAGCTTGCTGCTAGTGACAGTAGCAGCTATCCTTTTTGTCCTCTTCTACCATCTTGATCTGCAGCTGTTCTCTAACTTCACTAATCTTTCTGTTATGTCTGGTAAGGGGAGTATGTCTAGGACTAAGGGGGTCATTCCAAGTTGATCGCTCGCTAGCAGTTTTTAGCAGCCGTGCAAACGCATTGTCGCCGCCCACCAGGGAGTGTATTTTTGCTTTGCAGAAGTGCGAACGCCTGTGCAGCAAAGCGCCTGCAAAAACATTTTGTGCAAAACAAGACCAGCCCTGGACTTACTCTTCGTGTGCGTTGATTCTAACTTTGGAGGGTTGGTTTTTGACATCACACACCCGCCCTGCGTTCACCCAGCCACGCCTGCGTTTTCCCTGGCACACCTGAGTTTTTCCAAACACTCCCTGAAAACGGTCAGTTGACACCCAGAAACGCCCCCTTCCTGTCAATCTTCTTGTGTTGTGTTGTGCCGTGCGACTGAAAGCTTCGCTAGAACTTGTGCAAAACCACAAAGGACTTTGTACCCATACGTCGCGCGTGCGCATTGCGGTGCATGCACATGCGCAGAAATTGGCGATTTTTAGCCTGATCACTGTGCTGCGAACAACAGCAGCTAGCAATCAACTCAGAATGACCCCCTAAGCCTGGACTAGCGACAGTGACCAACATTTTTGCCTGCTTTAAATGCCATGTCCGATTGACCTGTGCGCAGTCTGCAGAGCTGCCAAGAGAAATCCTGGGCCCCGGTACAACATCTTCCTGGGCCCCCCTGCCCCCACTGGAGGGGGTGTGACCACAGCATGCTGAAGGCATGGCCACACCTCTTTGGGGGGGTGTCTAGTACATCAGAAGCACCCACTCACAGGAGCATGGCATGCCCCCCAGCCAGGGTAGTAGAGAGCCTGGCTGGGTCAAAGTACTTTTTAGGGGGCATGGCCTAATCAAAGGAGGTGTGGACCTGGGCCCCTCTATCAGACCTGGGTCCAGGTAATTTGTAAACCCCCCCCTCTCGGCAAAACTTGCAGTCTGTGGCGGCAGGAAGGCAACTCAACTTTAGCCGCTTGTTAGGGTCTCCTGCTCTGTGCTGCCACGTCGTCATGGCAACCGGGAGACAAGTGCTAGCGGAGTAACCTGAGCGTAGCTGATACTCCGGTTCGGGTCTTTTGCTGTGCAGTGGTTACAGGCTCTGTGCACGGCAGGGGATCCGGTGCTGGTTTTTGTGCTCACAGTCTGTGAGGTCTGAGTGGGGCGTGGACAGCACCTGCTATATAAACCCTCTTCTCAGGTTAGGCAGATGCTGCTGAATCTTTGTTGGTTAGTCAGTTCCTGAAAGCTAGCTAGTACTGTGTAAACTTTGTATTTGTTTGTTGCTTACTGCAAATAGGCCTTGGGATTTGGTATTACACTCTGCCAATCCAGACCTAGCAGTAAGACTGGAGTCAGTCGTTTAACCTGCTGGGGTTCTTTTGCTACTCTGTGAACCTAGCAAGTTTGCGGCTGTATTCTCAGACTTGCCTGCCAAAATCCTTTCTCACTGTGCAAGGTGTTCAGGTGTCAGTTTAGTGGCAGTAAGCTGAACCAGTGCACTGCAAGTGAGGACTAGGATTGTGGAGACTCTCCTTGTGTCTATTATTCCATCTCTGACCAAGGAGTTTACTGCCACACCCGTTGGTAACCCTTTAGGGTTTTGCTGTTGCCCTTAGCAACAGCATTTCGGGTTCTCTACGTATTAAATCACAACATCTCGCTTCTTTCCATCTGAGCATTCCTAATACTAGGGAGACACCCAGTTTCTTAGCCTTTGGGCTTCTCTGTTCACTTTGTGTTTATTTTGTTACCCTATCACCTTCTATGTATGTAATGTCATATTCCCCAGTCTGTCTGTGAGTTCATTTGTTTTGCATCCCTCTCCGTTCAGACACCAGTACATTCCTGCTGGCACTGGTGTGCATAACACCGCTAGATGGCTAAACCAGCCTGTACACGATGCTGTTGCTGAGCTCACGCGGCTTGCAGCACTTTTAGATGGATGAACAGGGATCTTACCTCCTCAGCCAATCTCCTTTTTCTCCTCCTCTGCTCCTTGAGCTTGTGTGGGTTCAAAGTCTGGCACAGTCAGTGCATGGTCTGGGCAAGGTTTTATCTTTCTTTTAAAAGGATCATGGAATAGGCTTCCACTTCTAGAATTCACAAGCATCCAGATCGGGTGATTCTTCAGTCTTGCAAGTGATTTCTTCTTGGTTTTCCTTGTAGGCTTCCTAGCAGTAAGCATATATAACAGGATTTAGGAAGAACTATCTGGCAGGCACTAAGTATTCAGAAGTGTTTAAAGGAAGGAGAGTTTTTTCCCTTCATTGGAGAAACTGTTATTTGAAGCGTGGATTGGTTGCAGGTTATACCATACATGTGTTTGGAATTTCAAAATAAAATTTACAGATAAACGCACCGAAAATCTGCCCGAAGTAACGGTAAGTAATGCAGCAACTGCAGAATACAGACTTCAGTGCCGACATTAATCCCCCAGTCTGAACCAAGACCAAAACTAGCACCTGTGAGTCATAGTACTACTTTCTCTATAGACAAGTGTGTGGCGGATATCATTAACATGTAAAGAAAAACATAACTAACAATATCATACTATTTTTTTTTCTCTACATATGCCAGTAACTTTCCAATGTTTGATAATAAGTAGCATCAAACACAAGCTAGAATAATCTGGTTATGGGTCATTCATGTTAATATTTAGAAGTTTAAATGCACCAAACACAAAAATGAAGCTGAAATTGAACATTTGAAGTATGCAACAATAATATATGGGGAAGGTAGTCATAATTAATGCTTAGAAGCAAAAAAAAAAAAAAAGAGTACACTCTTAGTTACATTTTATTGTTTCTATACGTGACTCCTGTTACAAACAGAATGGACAAAGGAACTGAGGGGATTTATATATTTATTTAAACATGTTCTCCTATTTATTTTTACAGTATGACTGTTATACTATACACTTATAAGGCCCTAAACTTATGATTGACAAACAACAAACTGAATGTTAACCAAAGGGGCCAGGATGTGATGAAGGATCAGTGTATCGCCTTTGGCGCATAAGGGAAACTTATGTCAGTGATAATTCAAATATGGATTTTTGTGTTTATTTTCCTAGATGTTTCTCTATAATGCAACTATGGACAAACGTAGTGGTGTTTTTCTGCGTACCACCACTCATGTTTTTCAATGATAAGTTGTACACATAAAGGTTTCTTTGACCTCCTCAATGGCAACAGTATCTGGATTCAATCAACCAAATATTATAGGATAATCCAAGAACTGGGTGTCGTACCCTAACTCCTAACTCACACAATGATGGAGATGTAAACTCTTATCAAGGTTTCTTTCACTGTTGTCCAGAGTGATTTCAGATGTCCGTCAACCTCACATAATCGTCTCATATGTCAAACAAAAAATTGAAGAAGACAACCAATGTATAGTATTATCTATGACTCAATTCCCGTACAGAAATCAATGTCATTAGTACATTCGTACCCTACTCACACAAAGGTTCAGTCTGATGTATATAGAACGGTATCTTTATATGGTGATGCCCTTGTATCAACAGCCAAAACGTCTTTAAAGAGTAATTGCGTACCCCTGACTCACACAATCATTGATTGGATAACTCCTGTAAAGGTATTTTTAAATCACCAAAAAAAATTGTTGTGGGCGTACCCATATTATATATACATCAGACTGAACCTTCGTGTGAGTGGGGTACGAATGTACTAATGACATTGATTTCTATACGGGAATTGAGTCATAGATAATACTACACATTGGTTGTCTTTTTCCATTTTTTGTTTGACATATGAGACGATTATGTGATCTGAAATCAGTCTGGACAACAGTGAAAGAAACCTTGATAAAAGTCTACATCTCCATCATTGTGTGAGTTAGGGTATGACACCCAGTTCTTGAATTATCCTATAATATTTGGTTGATTGAATCCAGATACTGTTGCCATTGAGGAGGTCAAAGAAACCTTTATGTGTACAACTTATCCTTGAACAACGTGAGTGGGGGGTACGCAGAAAAGCACCACTCCATTTGTCCATAGTTGCATTATAGAGAAACATCTAGGAAAGTAATTAGCATATGGATTTTTGTGTTTATCGCTGACATAAATTGCCCTTTTCCCCTGTGCTAAAGGCGATACACTGATCCTATCCCTTTTTTCGCAAACATTCTTACACATTTTGGATAGTGGTGTAATCCAATTGGATCAGTTATCCCACAGGCCGTATCCCCTTGCGACAAGTTGTTTGTCTTCCAAATTTTAACTTGTTTCAGGAAGTAATGAAGTCTGAGTTTGTCAGCCTTGCTGGATGCCGGCTGAACTCAGACATTCTTTTTAAAGGGGCAATCATTTACAAGCCATGGTATAGCCTTGTAAATGTTACATAAGAATGTGACTTGTGTTACATTTTTGTTCCCAGTCAAAGGGCTGATACAAATTACTGAATCTGTAGAATCCACATGAATTAATCAATGTTGGCCTGTTATCTTCCTGATTAACTGAGAAGATGTATAAAATATTTCATTTGATGTTGATGATGATGATGGCCATATAAAATATGTTTATAGAATACGTGGAAATTAGTCGTTTCTGAATCCACTTCAACAACTTCCATATATGTTAAATGTTTACACATTTTGAAAATCGATACGTGATAATTATATCGATTTTCAATTGTCACACAATATACTACGATCTTTTAGCAGCATAAATATACAAAAATGTTAGCGGTTATGTGAAATGACATTTTCATGTATTGTGTCCTGTATTTCATGGTAGACGCTTATACAGGTTGAGTATCCCTTATCCAAAATGCTTGGGACCAGGGGAATTTTGGATATCTGATTTTTCCGTATTTTGGAATAATTGCATACCATAATGAGATATCATGGTGATGGGACCCAAGTCTAAGCACAGAATGCATTTATGTTACATATACACCTTATACACACAGCGGAAGGTAATTTTAGCCAATATTTTTTGTAACTTTGTGCATTGAACAATGTGTGTGTACATTCACACAATTCATTTATGTTTCATATACACCTTATACACACAGCCTGAAGGTCATTTAATACAATATTTTTAATAACTTTGTGTATTAAACAAAGTTTGTGTACATTGAGCCATCAAAAAACAAAGGTTTCACTATCTCACTTTCACTCAAAAAAGTCCGTATTTCGGAATATTCCGTATTTCGGAATATTTGGATATGGGATACTCAACCTGTATAAAGATTTAACACAATGCACGCTGCTGTAACGGAGATGCATTCACCTACCACTACTCTTTTTTTTTTTTTTAGTTTTTGCCTGTTCCAGAATTGGTTCCATTCCGCCTAACACGCCAGATAATAAACTTAATGTTGCCCATGAAGGAGACTGGCTTATTTGATTCTGTGATGGTACATGCTCTACGGGCCTATCGCAGGAACCCTGACCTTCTCATTAGCACAATGGATGTGTTTGTAAAGGAGCCCTCAATAGACTGGAAGGTAAACCTCTTTTTTTCTGTGTTCATAGCGTGTGCGCTATATAACTAACTGGTAAAAATAGTTCCTTAGTGTTTCACTGCTAATTAGGTGTGGTGTCTGATGAATCATCCTCACTGTTAATGGGCCATAGAGTCTGAATAGTTGCTGGTTTACCCCTGATAGTGGAATATATTGCTTGTATAATGTTTTACTACATTTGGGCTATATTTTTAGATTGTCTTCTCTGTGAATGGGTCTTAATCCATAATTAAGCTCTCATTATTATTGGAGAATAGTGATGCACTGATCCCTGGTTGCCGTGAATGTGGATGCTCTTATGGACAGCCTGCGAGAAGAGGCAGCACGTTCCTTTATGTGGATTTTGTAACGGTGAACAGGATGTCCATGTGACTAATGTGTCTCTGACAGATATGCAACACTGTGCCACATCCTAAACTGAAATCTGTAAAATGTCATGTAGTAATCTATGGGGCAATGTGATTAGGGGTTTGTGCTTGATGTGCCATTCTGGCTAGCATTATGTCTAATTTTTCCTCACACCCCATAGAGGTGCACAGGAAACGCAGCGATGCTGAGCCTGCCATCATAGGTGGATATGTGCGCAGTCATAGCATGACAGCTAATTGTATAGGTCCCTATGAAACTCCCTAATAGAGTTAATGCTATAACAATACCTATAATCCTAAAGATGATGGTGATTCTCTCAGTGTTTCAAATTATGTAATAAAGAAAGGAAAAGACAGTAAAGTATAATCCGCATTTCTTGTCAGATACCAGGACGATAGATCACCAATATTCTTGCAATCAGATGGGGTCCTATCTTTATTACATCTTTTGTAATGTTGAGAGGATAATGATCTACTGAACTACGGACAGTCCATCTTTATGTTTATAGATTTTTTTGAGTGTTAGCGCTGATGTTCAAGCCTTTCTTGTAATTGTGCAGGGTTAGGGTCTAGGGCTGAGCTGCAATCACGATTTGTAGAACGTGTTATAGATTTCTTTTTTTCAGAACAATACCTAGTAAGTAAAATGTACTTTACTGTTAGGGCAAGTGTCATGCAGAGAAAATGATTCAAAAAAAATTTTTTTTATTGCTTTTTGTCTTTGCAATTATTATTTAATTTCTCCCATGTAGAGGCAAAACTAATTAAGGTCTATCAAATGCAAGAAAGGGCACTTAACAGCAAAGAATCCTCTTCCTTCTTTGTTATTTGGGTCAAGTATAATATCTTTTGTTGTAATGGTGATATTGTATATCCTTCATCTCTTCACTCCAAAATCAATGGAGGGACCAGTTTACTAATTATGATGTTGATGTATAGAGTTTTTCCCACTTTATATTAGATGGTGTATCAAATTTATAAAAATCTAGAAGTCTCTCCTTAGATCAAAATGCAGCTCATATGATTTACAATAATGTAACAATCTATTCCTATTTAAAATGTTCTATGTAGTGCTTATATGCCTCCCCTGTTATTGCATCTTCATGCCATAAACTCATATTGCAAACTGTATGTGAAAACTCACATCTCTGTGCTGGCTTTTTCCACGTTCTTCCATGTTTCATTATTGCTGTAGCTCACCATGTTTAACTATGTCCTTGTTTTTATGGGGGGAAAAATGTACATTGACAGTGATTTTAACCTGAACTTTCTTAAAACTTTTGCCTTCATAATCTAACCATTCTGTCCTACCTCTTTGCTTCTTTTCAGCCCTTTAACGGTTTCTATTTGCTGTTTAGCATTTTAGTATGGATTTGTTCTTGGCCTAATCTTCTTGTATTAAGTATCTATTTATGCAAATGAAATATGCAGTCTACTAAAACTTCTTTTAAACTGAATTCACTTCCACAATTGTATTCATTTATTCGGTTTTTCACCCACATCCATGTGGTACACAGGCTTTAACCGCTTGGTATAAGAGCTGACCCGGGCACCAGGCATCTTCTTTCCAGCAGCCCAGGCTCCCTCTCTCCCTACGGCAACAAATAGAATTCTAGCGCTATAGGTCATAGATGAGATGAGAAGATCAATATACAATCATATTTAATACATATAAAAAATCACTAAAACATCCATGGAATTGAACACTTAAATAAAAAATAATAAAATACCTATACATATATGAAATGTATGGTGTTAATGTACCCTAGAAAAGGGTGTATAGCATAACTCCCGGACTCATTCAGCTGAAATTGTGGAGAAAATATTTGGACCTGTTCCTATGTAAAATGTCCCCTTCTATATTCAATAGTACCAATAGGATAGTCCTTTGTTAGCAATAATTACCACAGAAGATCAAGGATATTTAAGCGGCTCAGCATTCCGCAGTATTGCAGTTCCTTGGTGCAGTGGAATAGATTTAGAGTTCCTCAATTGGGATGGTTTACCTCCAGCAAAGGTCCATGAGGTTCAGTAGGGGGACTTGGTTCAGGTCCTCTTTCTCCAGGTATTTGTAAGTCCAGGGAGTAGTGCAGGAGAGCAGCTCACACCAACGCGTTTCGTTGTGATCACACAACTTTTTCAAGGTGCTAACTGGGCTGTAAGTAGGGGTTTATATACCCAAACAATATGGCTGCTCATTTGCATACAAGATTGAAATTAATCAGCTCATCTCATAATATGACCAATTTCTGACAGACAAATAAATCCAACGTAAACCACATACTAGTACATTTAAAAAATACCTAAATTAGTTTAATAATGTGTTTTTTTCCCCACATATCAAATGGTCACATGACCGTTTAGGGAATACCTCACCTAAGTAATCTCTAAAACAAGGAGTTATAACCCATTAAATTAATGATGTGGGTTTATACTAAGGAGTGATCCCATGCCACATATTCGTAGTGACCTTTTAAAGGTCCCTTGGATTCGCACCTGAGGTTTTCTATCTATTGATCGGAAGCAGCGTGAGGGTGGCGCGAACGGATCCCGTCCCGTCGCGTCATCCAAACCCGTCCGATCACGTGCAGTGACGCGAACGAGTCACCACCACCACGTCATTAACGCGCGCCGAGGCGCGCGTATCCTGACGCGTGAGGTATCGTTCTGGTTGTCCGGGCAACGCGTCATCACAGGCGCTTTCCCATCTCAGCCGGACGGCACTAATAACTTCTATCTTCTTGTGTTGCGTATATTGGTGTCCCCGCAAGTTTGACAACCACTGTGCCAACCACAAGATGGATACATATAGTTTAATATAATGATAATAACATGTTACACCCGGATCCCACTATTCCAGTTTAGTTAGTATACTTAAAGACAGAGAAATTATAATTTTAATTGTTTAGGCCAGACAAAGAATGTAGAATGGGATATAGATAAGGTGGAATATATTAATTAGGATAAGTTATACACACTAGATAATAATTAGTAACACAGAATCACTAATCTATACTCATTGTCACTAGACTGAATACAATCACAATATATAGAATGATTTATTCAAACTTTCTCTCTAAATTCAACATTCTAAACAAAGGCATCATATCATGTTGTAGTCAGAGATATTTCGGCCTACAGAGAAAGGAAGCAAAAGAAAAAGGGGAAAAGGAGAAGAAAGAAACCAGCAATAAATATATGGCGTAGAAGATTGAGGGAGGATGTTCACAAAACTGTGTTAAGTTCCACTGTTTCATTTAGTCCATTCGGAAATATCGTGTTCAATTTGAACATCCAATATAACTCCTGTTTACATAGAATGTTATACCTGTCCCCCCCCCCTCTTTGTTGAATCTACTTGTTCGATCGCTGTTAAATGAAGTGAGCTGGGGTCCCCACCATGATGATCTCTAAAGTGTCGAGAGACACTATGTGTGTGGACCTTTTTAATGATATTACGGCGGTGCTCCATGAAGCGGATTTTAATGCTTCTGGTTGTACGTCCCACGTATCTTAAATCACATCCACAGGAGAGGAGGTATATGATATAAGACGAGTTGCAATTCATGAAGCTCGAGAGTTCGTAATTCTCCCCGTCTCTGACGTGGAGTTGTGTAGTTTTCTTATACATGTGTTTGCAGGTCGTACACCTAGTGGCTCCACATCTAAAAAACCCATTGGGTTTTGATGTCAACCAAATCTCCCCTATAGTCTGTTTGGTAGGAACTCTTTTAATAAAGCTGGGAGCAAGAATATTTTTAAGTGATTTATTCTTTTTAAAAATAAATTCAGGTTTTTGTGGTAATTGATTTCTGAGTAGTTTGTCCTGATTTAAGATACTGAAATTTTTACAGACAATCTTTTTAATCTGCATACTTTCATTATTAAATGTAGATATAAAGGCCAAACTTTCTGATTTCTCCTTCGGATCTCTTTCTTTAATTTCTAGTTTGTTGGATCTAAGTAAAGTATCTCTCTCCAAATCCGAGACTTCCCTAAGAGCTTTCTTTAGTGGTGAATGGGGATAGCCCCTTTCACCAAAAATCTTCACCATAGAGTCCGCCTGTTCCAAAAATTTAGATTTTTCAGTACAATTGCGTCGTAGTCGCAATAGTTGACCCTTTGGAATATTCTTCTTCCAAGGGGGGTAATGAGCGCTCTGGTAGTGCAGATAGGAATGGGTATCCACCTCTTTGTTGTAATTGGAGGTGAAAATCTTGTTATCCCTAGCTTCCAGAGTCACATCCAGGAAGTTAGTAGTGAGGGGGTGATAGGAATAAGTAAATTGAAGATTGAAATGGTTGGAATTCAAATTAGAAACAAATAACTGTGCAGATGATAAATCCCCATCCCAAATAATAAAAAGATCGTCAATGTAACGGCCATAGAGGACGAGATTCGCGCCAAAGTCGCCACCCCACACATGGGTGTCCTCAAAGAGTCCCATGTAGAGGTTGGCATAACTAGGCGCAAACCTCGTCCCCATGGCCGTCCCCATAACTTGTAAATAATATTTATCCATGAACAGAAAATAATTGTGCTGAAGTATAAAGGAAATAGCATCCACCAAAAAGGTCCTGTGTCTCTCCGAGAGGTCACCATCTGCTTTTAGTCTGACTGCTATTGCATCTCGACCAAGATCGTGTGGGATGTTAGTATAAAGGCTCTGTACATCTAAAGTCAGAAACGCATAAGTGTCTTTCCACACGAAATCTTTAACTAGCTGCAAAAAATGAGTAGTGTCTTTAATGTGTGACCTCAAGGTAGAGACACGGGGTTGAAGAAAGGTGTCAACATAAAAAGATAAATTAGAGGACAGAGACCCTACACCAGAAATAATCGGGCGCCCCGGAGGTGAATTCAGTGATTTATGTATTTTGGGGAGGTGATAATAAATCGGAACTGTGGGGTATTTAATAAACAAAAAATTATATTCCTCCCTGGATATGACTCCATCGGCCAGGGCCTCATCCAATAAATTGTGTAATTGTCTCAAATAGTGTGATGTTGGATCAAAATCAAGAATCTTATAAAATTCGGTATTGTTCAATTGTCTATGAGCTTCAATCATATAATCTTCCCTATTCTGCACCACCAGACCGCCACCCTTATCTGCCTCTCTGAAAACCAGGGAGGTATCTTTAGTAAGGTCACGTAGGGCCTTCCTCTCCCATCTGGTAAGGTTAGTGCTTATCTTCTTACCAGTAGAGGATTTGTTACGTTGACATAGATTCTTAAAATCCTCTAATGTAGTTTTGTAAAAGCATTCAACCATAGGGCTCTTATAAGTGAGAGGGTAGAACTCAGATTTGCGTCTAAAATCACCCCTCTTGATATCATAAACTTTCTTTGTTTCAGTTCTTTCAGAACTGATGCTATTGTCCAAAAGAGAGTGTAATATTTCGAGAGCTGAATCATCCCCTGAATCCAGGGTAATGGCCATGCCCTCTTCTTTATGTTGTTGTATATTGCGTTGAATGAAGTACCGTTTCCTACATAGGGTGCGGACAAATCTATTCAACTCAACGAACAGATTAAATATGTTGGGGGTGCTTGTAGGCGCAAATTTAAGTCCCTTGGCCAAAAGGGATTTCTCGCTAGTGGAAAACTGTTTATTTGAAAGATTGTATACATTAGTGGGGGTGGGATTTTCTTGGTGAATCAGTCCCAACCCCTTGGCTGTCTTCTTTTTCCCCCCTCTGCACCCTCTATACTTCAGTTCAGCGCCTTGAGAAAATCACCTTAGGGTGTTTTTCGTTTTTCTTTTGCATTCCCTCTCTCCCTATACCGAAAACCCCAGGCTCACGCCGCAAGTTATTTCTGTTCTGTGCCCAAAATTGACACATTTTAAGGGGGCTCCTAGCTTCACACTTCAAGTCATTTTATTTTAATTATTTTTTTCTTCAGTATCTGAGCGGCAGGAGGTTAGCATCCAGACAAACCCCCACCGCTCCTCGACTTCCTATCGTAGACGGCGGGAGCACTGGCGCGAGGGTCAGCGACTTCGGCCAAGGTTCCAGCACACACTATAGGAGCTGCATGTAAGATGGCTCCCTACATGGAGCCACACATTGTGGCTGTTGCTGCCAGGGAGGCAAGCTCCTGGAGGCACTGGCAGTGTGGGTCAGGTCATCTCCGCACCCCTACTAGACCACCAGGGTAACGGACCCTATTCACAGTAGCAGCTATTTACCCTGGGGTTGATGCCAGAAGGGAGAGTTATGCGATCTCCCTGTAAACCCTTCCCCCACCCCTTGGTGCGTCCCCTTTTGCAGGCTACTCACCACTGGGCTCAACTCCTCCTCTCTTTCCTCCATTGCTGAAAGGCTGGGCAGGAATTTTCTTGCATTGTCTGCCTCAGACCATACACACCTCATCAGAGAAAAACACAGGTTATACATTTAGCTCCTTTCTCCCCTGTTGGGGTTGGTTTGTTGAGCAGTACCAGTGCCCAGATTTCATACATTGAATGTGTAAGTGTATAGGAGTACTGACTTAGTCTCTATTCCTGTCTCTATCTCTCAGCTTATCTACTGTTGTTTCCTATTTTGATAGTGTACACTGGTTTATGTATCTGTGTACACACGTCAGATGATATTGCAGCATAACCCTACTTATTAATTTATTGGTGGTGCTACAGCATTCAGTGCTTTATCCCAGTAATACTCACCACTGTTAATTTACTATACTTTTGTGTGTGGGGATTTCTTGGATTGCATTATTATAGAAACATAGAATTTGATGGCAGATAAGAACCATTTTTACCATATTGTTTTTCTTAAAACTTATTTGATCCTTATTTCTTTGTAAGAATATCCTTATGTCTATCCCATGCATGTTTAAATTGCTCTACTGTCTTAGCCTCTACCACCTTTGATGGGAGGCTTTTCCACTTGTCCACTACCCATTCAGTGAAGTAATTTTTCCTCAATTTTCCCCTGAACCCTACCTCCGTGCATGTCCTTGTGTCCTATTGCTTCTCTTTGAAGAATGTTTCCCTCCTGGATTTTGTTAAAACCCTTGATATATTTGAACGTTTCTATCATGTCCCCCCTTTCTCTTCTCTGCTCCAAATTATACATATTGAGTTTTTTTAGTCTTTCTGGGTATGTTTTGTGATGTAGGCCATGGGCAAGGCACCCAGGGATTGGAGTGCTCTTGTGCTGCACACCTGTAGGAATTGTACTTTCTTCTTAAGTACCATATCATGATGGTCTCTGTGTCCGGTGTCTTGCAGCTGCACAGAGGGAGGTTCCTTGAGCCACAGTTTCCTCTCAGGTACCAGCATGGACCACCACACTTTCGCAGATAATGCAGCAGCTAGTTAAACAACTCGCCTCTCTTCTACCTCTTGCTCCAGCTAATATCTCTACTGGGATGGGTCAGGTAGCTACTCTCATACTTGCGCAGTCAGGTTTACACCCCACGACTATTGAACTGTCCTGGGTTCAGATTTTATGGTAGAGCTTCTAGGACCAGTTTCCTGCTTTCAGCGGTGACGCCAAGGTCATGACCATCTTCATTTAGTTCCTTTCTTCTGCAGTGCAAACTAGCCTTTTTCCAGGTTCCAGAGTTCTTCGTCAAAGGGCTCTGTCCAGAGGTAGACAAACCTGTTCTACCAGACCACTCAGAGGTGTAGTGTCCCAGGGCTATGCTCTAACCTTTGTGGAGCATCCTCTGAATTCATATGTTTCAACAGACCTTCCACTAGACCCAGGAAAAGCAGAAGCTCTGCATCTTGTCTATCTGCTCCCTTCGGGCCTCTATAGTCATTGTTCCTCCATCACAGAGAGGCATGTGCTTCTATGCCAACCTCTTCTTACTTCAGAAGCTTGATAGCTTCTTTCGACTCATCCTCAATCTCAAGTTGCTCAACAAGAACCTGTAGGTATCCAAGTTCCGCATGGAGTCTCTGTGCTCCATCATTCTTGCTCTGGAAACGAGATCCTTCATGGCCTTCTTGGATATTCTGGAAGCCTATTTTCACATTCCCATCAGTGACAGTCACCAGCGCTTCTTGAGGTTTGAGTGAGGTAGGAACATTTCCAGTTTCGAGCATTGCCATTTGGACTTGCAACAGCACTTCATGTATTCATGAAGGTGAAGGTCATAGCAGCGCATCTAAGTCGCAAAGGGGTACGAATCCTGCTGTATCTGGATGACCTTTGTATCCTGACCCAGTCTCCGGAGCTTTACAAGATAATCTGTCTCTCAGTACACCTGTAGTCTCACAGCTGGGTGATCAATTGGCGAAAATCCTCCTTGGCTCCCTCTCAGGAGATGGTACATCTGGGAGCCTTGCTGAATTCCAGATTCCAACAGATGTTCCTTGCTGGCGACAAGATGCAGTCCCTGCAGACAAGAATTCACGCCAAGTGTCCATTCACTCTTACATGCAGGTCCCGGGCTGTCTGGTTTCTGCTTTCAATATTGTAGATTATGTACAGTTTCACTCTTGGCCAGGAATGGGCTGGGGCCGAAAATCAGCCCTATCATGTTCAAAGGCACGTGTGCGCTCATGAAAGGGGCGCAGGCACTACCTACGGGGGCGTGCTGCGTGTCAGGGGTCGCAGACTTGCAGCACGCCTCCATTTCCATGGAGACGGGGGCCAGACCAGACAGCTGGAGGCCTTCCCACCTCTCTGTGTGACCGGACTGGCCCACCAGCCCATCACCCCTTCTGGCATTTTCCAAAAGTGCCAGATAGTAACATAGTAATTGAGGTTGAATAGACGCAAATACCCATCGTGTTCAACCTGTATTCTGTATTAAGTTGAGTTGATTTTAATGTACCTGCTGAAGTAATGTTTTATGACTAGTTAACAACTATAAATCATGTTATACCCGGATTATCAACGTCAATATTTTAAATGTTATAACATTGGATATCCTTTTAAATCAGAAATTCATCCAATCCTTTTTTAAATGCATTTACAGAGTCCTCCATTACCACCTTCCCTGGCAAGGAATTCCAAATCATTATTGCCCTAACAGTGAAGAACCCTTGCGTACAGAATTTTCTCTCCAGCCTCAGCGAGTGCCCACGAGTCCTAAACAGAGTTCTTTTAATAAATAATTCCTCTGATAACTCTTTGTAATTCCCCTTTACATATTTGAAGACGTTAATAATGTCTCCTCTTAGATGCCTCTTTACCAGTGTATACATATTCAACCTAGTAAGCCTTTCCTCGTAATCCAGTCCCTCTAGCACTTTAATCAATTTAGTAGCTCGCCTTTGAACCCTTTCGAGTTCACCGATATCTTTTTTTTATACAGTGGTTCCCAAAACTGAACACAATATTCCAGGTGCGGACGTACCAATGATTTGTACAGCGGCAGGATTATATCCTTGTCCCTTTGTCTCAATTCCACATTTTATGCACGCTAGTACCTTACTTGCCTTCTTTACTGCGCTTTGACATTGTATACGGTTATTAGGCCTATTGTCAATGATTACCCCCAAATCTTTTTCCAATACTGTTACCCCTAGACTTTCCCCATTTAATATGTAGGATGCAAGTTTGTTTTTAGCCCCGAAGTGCATAACCTTGCATTTTTCTATATTAAACCTATTTCTTCATTTAGACGCCCAGCTTTCAAGTTTAGTCATTCTGCAGAGACTCCACATCTATTTCTGAATTAATTACCCTACACAGTTTAGTATCATCTGCAAAGATTGACACTGTGCTTTCCAGACCAATTTCTAGGTAATTGACAAATATGTTGAACAGTAGTGGCCCGAGTATGGACCCTTGTGGTAGTACGATGACTACTGGTGTCCAGCTTGAGGACTTCCCATTGACCACTACTCGTTGTACCCTGTTATCCAGCCAGTTACTTATCCATGTACAAACAGTTTTTCCTAGGCCAAGTCTCCTGTGAGGCACTGTATTGAAGGCTTTTGCAGAATCTAAGTAGACCACATCCACTGCTTTTCCCTGGTCAAGATTGTCGCTCACTACCTTGTAGAAGTTAACTAAGTTAGTTTGACATGATCTGTCCCTCACAAACCCATGCTGGTTCTTGCTAATAATCTTAGTGGTCTGCAGATACGCCTGTATGCTTTCCCTTAGAATTCCTTCCAATATTTTCCCCACTTTAGATGTCAAACTAACCGGTCTGTGGTTACCCAGATGATTTTTGGATCCCTTTTTAAATAATGGCACTACCTCAGCTATACACCAATGCTTTGGTACCATGCCTGATCTAATTGAACTATTGAAAATCAGGTATAGGGGTCTTGCTAGTTGTGACCTAAGCTCCATAAGAACCCTCGGATGAAGTCCATCCGGGCCAGGTGATTTATTAATCTTTATTTTGCTTAATCTCTCCCTGACTACTTATTTACTTAAATAAGTATCTTACCACGAATCATTACTGTCACTATCGCTATGCACTACTCCCACCGTCAGTTCTTCTCTGGTGAACACTGATGAAAAAAAAATTGTTCATTATTTCCGCTTTTATTTCGTCATCATTTATCAATACTCCAAATTCATCTTTTTTTGGACCTGTGTTCTCCTTTTTTAACCTTTTACTGTTTATGCATTTAAAAAACTTTTTAGGATTGGTTTTACTCTATAGCGATTTGCTTTTCGTTTTAAATTTTAGCTGCTCTTATTGCTTTTTTGCTTCTTTTATTGCATTCCTTGTACTGGTATGAATCCTCCTTTCCATTAGATTTAAATGCATTGATAGCACGCTTCTTTTCATCGATTTCTGCCTTGACCTTCTTGTTAAGCCACATCGGTTTGAGTTTGGTACTCCTGCGTTTACTGCCCATGGGAATAAATGTGTGAATATTGCTATCTAGCAACCCTTTTAAAGCATCCCACATTTCCGAAGTGTTCTTACCATGAAACAAAAATTCCCACTCAGTGTCGCTTAGTGCACATCTCGGCATACTGAAGTTAACCTTCCTAAAGTTAAATGTTTTTGTTGAACCCTTATAGCTATGTTTCCTGAAACTGATGTCGAATGTGATCATATAGTGATCACTGTTACCCAAAGTCTCCCTAACTTTAGTGTTTGATATAATGTCCACATTATTAGTTATTACTAGATCCAGAGTAGTTTTACCCCTAGTTGGGTTCTCGACTAATTGAGACAAGTAGTGAAACTTTAACATATTTAAGACCCTGTTGCCCCTAGCTTTAACACATGAATCGTTACTCCAATTTATATCAGGATAATTAAAATTCCCAATCACTAGGATGTCCCCCAATCCCGCAGCCCTTTCGATTTTCTGCAAGAGTTGTTCTTCATCATGTATGCTAATATCCGGCTGTTTGTAGCACATGTCTATAACTAGTTTTTTTTTGCATCAATACCCCCACTTGAGATTTCAACCCATATTGACTCCACATTATTGCCATTCCCCTCATAAATAACCTACTTTAAGTTTGGTTTAAGAGATGGTTTAACATAGACATACACCTCCTCCTCTTTTGCTTGCCCTGTCCCTCCTGAAAAGAGAATACATCTATAATATCATACTCAGCCTTTGATGCTAACATTTCCAATTCCCCCATTTTACCTGCTAGGCTTCTTGTGTTTGCAAGCATACATCTAAGTTTAGTGATTCCCTTGTCCACTTGTTTTTTTAACTGTATCCTATAATGGTTTACTAGTGCCTCCCTAGAGTTACTCTTACTGACTATCCTTCTCACTCCCTCTCCACCCCCACCATACTTAATACTGCCCACCTTACTCTTCTCTTTGATCAACCCAATGTTTTGGCCTAAACTCTCTGCCCCGACATAGGAATTTTCCCTTATGCTACGTACATTATTTTCTATATGCTGTAATGATGACACATAATTGTTGTTAGTTAATGTTTTGGCAATGCCTTTGTTAATACCTTTTTTAGAACCCATGTAAATACCCTTGCCGACTGCTCTTTCCCTCCCCCCTTCTCCACTCCCATTTAGCTCACTACCACCATCCTTACTATTCTCACTGCATGACCCATAGTTTCTAGCTAAACCCTACCCCCAGGCTCCTAGTTTAAAGGCTCCTCCAACCTGCAGCGCACACTCACTCAACCAGCAGCAGCCCTCACACACTTTCTCTCCCCTAGCAGCACACTCGCACTCTTTCTCACCCCCAGCTGCTCACACTCACCCAGCAGCAGCAGCCCTCTTACTTCCTTTTTCACACACTGAACGTGGCCCTCACACACTTACTTACTCACTCACTCCACTAGCTGCGGTAGCAGCAACGGCCCGACAGTGGTAGGGCCCTCGCACTCACACACTCGCTCACTCCCACACACACAGCAGCAGCAGCGATCCTCCCGCTTCGCTGTACTCAGCCCGGCGCCGCTTCCCTCCTCCCGGCCTCCTCCCGCTTCTCCCGTCCTTATCTCCTGGAGCCTCTTCTCTGTCTCAGCCGCTCAGCGATCTCTCAGCAGTACGGCACTGCTCTCGGCCCTTACAAATGGCAATCCTCGCCCCTCTGTATCTGAAGTCACATAATCACTCTTCCTCGGGAGATCCATCACTCCCTCTTGTAGGTGGCTCCTTCAGTCTTATCTGGACAAGGGCCACCCCTTTTGGATACAGGACTGGGTGCTACTCACTACTGATGTAAGGCTTAGGGGGTGGGGAGGGGGGGCGGTCACTTGTCTTCAGACGTTCCAAGGCCAGTGGTCAGCTCAGAAGAGCTGGTTACCATCAGTATATTGTAGTTAAGAGCAGTTTACAAAGCTCATTGCCAGGCATTGCTCCTTCTCCAACACAGGGCAGTCATGGTTCAGTCGGACAATGCAACGGCTGTAGACTATATAAATAGACAGAGCGTGCAGTCTCACCGCCATGAAGAAGGTAAGTCCCATCCGAGTGTCAACTAGCAGCGATGTACATCCCGGAGTACAAAATTGGAAGGCAAACTTTCTAAGCTGCCAGGGTTTTCATTCGGGCAAGTCCTTTTCCAACTACTGGTTCACAGCTGCGGCCTGCCAGACATAGACATGATGGCTTCCCGTCACAGTCGCGCACAAGAGATCCTGGAGCTCTCCCGGTGGATGCTTTGGTGGTTCCATGGACCTTTCCACTCATTTCCATTTTTCCTCCAATCGCACGGTTTCCGTGGCTTCTCCGCAAATTGAAGTTGGAGGGTGGCATAGTAATGGCACGCAGAATTTGGTATGCGGCTCATCTGGGTCTCTCTCTTGTCTCAGGGCCTGTGCTTCCATCCAGATATGAACCATCTAGCCTTGACAGACTAACTCTTGAGACATCTGTCTTGAGGGCTAAAGGTTTCTCGAGGTTCATCCTTTGTACTATGCGTCAGGTCTGGAAACCTTAATCAGCCAGTACTTATTACAGGGTTGGGCGCATGTAGTTTATATGGTGTTCGACTCGTAGCTTCAATCCTAGATCCTTCTGGCTCTCCCAAATCCAATTCTTCCTGCAGTCTGGACTTGATTTGGGACTCCGCCTTTCCCCGTTGAAGGTCCAGATTACTGCCCTTTATGTTCTCTTCGAGTGACAGATTGCACTGTTACATAATGTTAAGACTTTTCTGCAAGCTGTTCTTCATATACAGCCTTTGTCCATGGAATTTATCATTCATTTTTCAGGCTCTCCAGTTATCTCCTTTGAGGCCTTGCACACCGAGGGCCTTCGTTGCCTGTCTTCCTCCTTGCCACAGCATCAGCCTGGCAGGTATCGGACTTAAGACCAGGTTGTCTTGCAGACACATTATGGCTAGTTTCCTAAGGTTGTATCCCAAGTCCACATCAGCCAGGAGATTGTGGTTCCTTCATTTCAAGTACCAGATTCTTCGCAAGAGTAATCATCCTTGGATGCCATGCGGGCCCCCCGAATTTATGTGGACAGTACAAGGGACTTTCTCATGATGGACTCTCTATTTGTCCTACATGACTTTCACAAGCAGTGCTGGCTGGCTTCAAACCAGACTTTGTACAGGTGGCTCCATTTAACCATCTGCCATGCTTATTCGATGGCGGACCTTCCTGCGGGCTCATTCTACCTGGTTAGGGGGTACTTCTTGGGTAGCTAAACATGGCGACTCTGCAGAATAGCTTTTAAAGCGGCCACTTGGTCCTCTGTCCATACCTTCATCATGTTTTATTACATACCTTTGCTTCCGCAGATGCAGTCTCTGGAAGAAAGGTTCTTAGCGCAGCTCATGAGCATCCCCTTAGGGTGCCTGCTTTGGGATGTTCCTTGGTGAAAGCTTGTGAGGAAGAAAAAGAGATTTTTGTTCTTACCTGTAAAAACATTTTAAACTACATGGGGGACACATGATGCACACTCCGAAGCACCTGACACCTGGGGTGGGGGGGGGGGTATAGGGGGAAAGAGAGCCTGGGCTGCTGGGAAGATGTTAACGGTTTGGTGCCCGGCTCAGCTCACCACCTATACGCACGGCTTAAGCCTGTGTGCCCCATGGATTCGAAGAAAATGATTTTACAGGTAAGAACAAAAATCTCGGGGGCGTGGCTTGGATCGGCATGGAGTAGCTGTGTGCAGCCTTAGCTCTCCACTAAAATCCTGCAAACCCATCCTTTTTACCCCAACCTGTGGATCCTGTTCCTTGCCAGCTGGCCCCTGAATGTGTGCTGCCTTTGCTGCTGCCCTTGCTGATCCGGTGAGCGGCGCGGGTGTGCTGTTGTGGACCTTCCAGCGTGGTCTCCGGCTCCCTACCCCTCCGCCGGCCGCCGTCGGAGCTCCGGAAGCGGCGCGTGTCCGCGCACCCGGCGGTGTCTGAGCGCTGGTCCTCCGGCTGGGGGACTACAGAGAGGAGGGCCCTGTCGTCTGCTGGGTCCAGTGGAGGTGCATGCCTGGGGCCCCACTGCGGTGACGCTGGAGACCGAGTACGGGCGAAAAAGCCCGCGAAAAGCCGCCATTTTCAGTCCTGCTGCTCCTTCTCCCCCTGAGGTGCTGTGCGATGCGATGACTGTGGTTGCCATCCTGTTTCCCTCTTGGGCTTAATACCTGTCCACAGTGCCCTTTTTTGGATGGACTATATACATTTCACTGGAGCCAGCTGCCCTACATTAGCTGCCTGTTATCCTGTGGGGACAGCTTGGGTGCCCCTGACTCAGCTTTCACTCTGCTGCAATTTCTACAACATACACCTGCTTCCTGATTATCTGCAGTGTGCCCACATACTTGCTCCGTTTATTGGGGTGCCATCTCTGCCCTGACTCTTGTGCAGAACCTGCTGTAATACTCCTCCGGATCTGCATTCCCGTTCAGGGATACCATGGTGAGGGGAGGACAGAGTGCAGCTAACGCTGCTGCGAAACTGGAGAAATTTGCCAGACCACAGCAGGCATCCACTTCGACAAAGCGGGGTGAGGCCGGCCCGCCCTCGCCGACGGCCGAGGGGGACACCTCTGACCATGATGAACAGGTGCATTCTACCCAGCAAATATTGCAGGCAATTTCTGCGTCCGAGCAGAGGGTCACGGACCGGATTGGGCAAGTACAAATGGATGTTTCTCTGCTAAGGCAGGATATGCAGAAGATCCGAGAGCGAGTGGGTGAAACCGAACATCGGATATCGGCTTTGGAGGATGCTGCTCCACCCTTGCAGTTGAAGGTGGCGGACCTGTCTACCCAAGTGACATCTATGCAGGCTAAAATGTCAGATATAGAAGGGAGATTGCGGCGCAACAACGTCCGGTTTGTCGGGCTCCCCGAGAGAGCGGAGGGCACCTCCCCGGAGTCATTTCTTGAAGGGTGGCTTATTGATCTATTTGGCAAGGAGGCATTTACCTCTCAATTTGCGGTGGAGAGGGCGCACAGGCTTCCACCTAGGCCGCCGCCGCCGGGGGCCCCGGCTAGAACATTTATTGCACGCTTCCTGCATTTCAAGGACCGTGATGCGGTGCTCCGTCTGGCCCGAACAAAGGGCCCTATTCAACAAGATGGACATAATATTTCCGTATTTCCTGATTTTGCCCTGGAGGTGCAAAAGAGCCGATCTCAATTTATTCACGTCAAGCGTCAGCTCAGAGACCACAATATACAATATGCTATGCTGTTTCCAGCCAAGTTGCGGGTGGTGCTTAACAACACCACTCATTTTTTTACATCTCCTCAAGATGCTGGTGCATGGCTGGAACGTCAACCACGTTCTCCTTGATGATGTGTTGTTGCTCAGATGTTGATTTCATTCTTCTTGCACCGCTGTTTCTATTTATCTGATGCATATTCCTGTGAATATAAATGCACTGTGGGGATATATGCGATGTGGGGCGAATAGAAATGGGGCAAAATTATGGTATTGCTTGCTATGCATCGTTATGATATGGCGGTAACGGTCAGCCCCACATTGTTTTACTACTGTTTGATGCTTTATAATGGGGCATGTGCCTAGCTATGTTGTTTTTTCTTTTTTTTTTTCAGGGTTGGGGTACTACTTCCTTCTACAAGTTGTGGAGAGCTCTTGCCGAAAATAGTGTAGGGGCTTTTCCTAAGGTTCTTTGGTTAGGCCCTTATCCCTTAGTTTGGTTACTTAATGGGAGTTATGGGATCCAGGTATGCCTTAAGTTTGCGAGGTGATACAGGGTGGGTGCGGGGGGGGTTAGTTTTTTTTTTTTTTCTAAGCCATCACTTTTTAGTTCTGTGCGTACTGTGCAATGACACGCTATATCCGTACGATACTGCTCTGTGCTCTTTTGTCTCCTGGGGCGTAGGGGGACTGGTTGCTCTTGTCCCTGTTTATTGTTTGCTCAGCCTTGCTCTGCTGCGATGCCAGGTTTTGATATATGTCTCTTTAATCTATCCTGTTGCACCTTCCTTCTATAATTTCCATGTCTGCTGTTTCTGAGGGGCTTTGTCTGCTCAGCTGGAATGTTCGGGGATTGAATGAGAAAATTAAAAGATCGTTGGTCCTGACTCAGGTTAAAAAATACCAGGCGGACATAATTTGTCTTTCTGAAACACATTTGCATGGAGGTAGGGTGTTGGCACTTAAAAAACCATGGGTTAGTCACGTGTATCATTCCACTTTCTCTAGCAGTGCCAGAGGCGTTTCTGTAATGATTAGAAAGTCCGTACAATTTCACCTGGATGACTGTGAAACTGACCAATATGGCAGATACGTCTTCCTACAAGCCTATATCAACTGCAGATTGTTCCATGTATTAGCAGTATATGTCCCCCCGCCATATAATAATGAGGTTCTCCGTCATGCTGCCCGATTCCTGGCCCGGTCCCCTGCTACCCCTGTAATATGCCTAGGGGATTTCAACAATGTTATGGATGGTGGTATGGACAGGTGGAGGGAGTCTGTCGCGTCCTCCCCTCCCCTAGCGTCCCCTACCCCGTTCGCAAGACTGGTGGGGGAGCTGGGGCTGGAGGATGTATGGAGATGTCGTAATCCCACAGCTACTCACTTCTCCTGTCAGTCCGCTACCCATCATGCTTTTTCCCGTATTGATTTGGTTTTGGTTTCTCCTGATCTGTCCCCGGACGTGCTGGCGGTAGATTATCTCCCTAGGGGTATATCGGATCACTCTCCTGTTTTAGTTACAGTTAATATTGGTTGGGAGCGGGGTGCAAAAATGTGGAAGCTTAACCCCTTTTGGTTGACTTTGCTGGGGGAGGGTGCAGACCTGATTGCCACTTGGGAAGGGTTCCAGGAAGACAATTTACTATTCAGTGATCTGCCGCTAAAACATGATGCTTTTAAAGCGTTTTTGCGAGGCTCCTTTATAAAGCGGATCTCTGAAGTTAAAGCGTTTAGTAAGAGGGAAGAGGTGCGGTTGGAATCTTTGTGCCGGCAGTTGGAGTCTCAATACCTTATTACCCATCTGCGATCTGATGAGCTGTTGTGGAAGAGCGCGCAGAGCGAGTGGTCGGATTGTTTATTTGAGAAATCCAGGCGTAGACTCCTTTTTGCAGGACATGAGCAGTATTTTCGGGCGGAGATGAATGGCAGCTACTTGGCTTTTTTGGCCCGGTCCGATTCCCCTAGAACTGTAATTCAGTGTGTGAAGAACTCTGCTGGCCAATTGTGTTACTCTGGATCAATGGTGGCGGAGACGTTCCGTAGTTATTACTCCTCGCTCTATGCCTCCCGAGCCAGCTACTCTGACGATCAGCTTCGGGATTTTTTGGCCCAGTTGACCTTGCCATGCTTGTCCCGGGAGGACTCGGGGGCTTTGGATGCACCTATCACGTTGGAAGAAGTGGAGGCTGCGATCCTGTCTCTCCCGGCGTCTAAGGCACCGGGATCCGATGGGCTTCCGGGGGAAGTCTATAAAAAATACAGTACGTTTTTTGCCCCCTATCTCCTACAATTGTTTGACTTACTCTTAGAGGGTAGGGCTCTCCCGCGCTCTATGGCCGAGGCCAATATAATTGTCCTGTTGAAACCAGGGAAGGACCCCCTGCTCCCCGAGTCTTATCGACCCATTTCCCTCCTCAATACTGATGTCAAGATACTGGCAAAAATCTTGGCATCTCGATTGAATTTGGTAATTGCAACAATAATTCACCCGGACCAGACTGGCTTTATGCCAGGTAAGTCCACGGCCCAAAATTTGCGTAGACTGTTCTGTCATCTCCAGAGGGGTGATGTGGTGGGGTCGGACGCGGTGGTGGTGTCCCTTGATGCGGCCAAAGCGTTCGACTCCGTAGAATGGAGGTACCTGTGGGGGGTGCTGGAGAAATTTGCTTTTGGCCCTCGATTTATTAGCTTTATCCAGTTGTTGTATTCCTTGCCTGTGGCTCGGGTGACGGCTAATGGTTTCACGTCTGAGCTTTTTGCGTTGGAGAGGGGCACTCGACAGGGTTGCCCCCTATCTCCTGCACTGTTTGCAATCGCCGTGGAGCCGTTGGCCGGCCTGCTGCGCAGTAATGGTAGGGTCAGGGGCGTTGAGATTGGGGGTCATGTGGATGTGGTAGCGCTATACGCGGATGACATGCTTCTTTTTTTGCAAGACTCTGATGACTCCCTACAAGCAGTGTTACAGGTAGTGGAAAATTTTGGTATCTTTTCCGGTCTACTAATTAACTGGGACAAATCCCACATTTTCCCCATCTCTGGCCTTCTCCCGGAAAATACACAGGGGGCGTATCCTTTGCAATGGACATTGCGGTTCAAGTATTTAGGCATCTGGATTACTCCTATGGCGCGTAGCTATGTGGCCCAAAATATTGACCCCATTCTAGCGACATTTAAAGAGAAGGCTCATAGCTGGAAAAAACTACCGTTGTCTGTCCTGGGTCGGGTTAATCTATTTAAAATGGTGATGCAGCCAAAATTCCTTTATGCTCTACACAATTCTCCGGTATACCTCCCCAAGAAGATCTTTACTGTTATAGAGGGCGTTCTGTCCTCATTTATATGGGGTGGCAGGCCAGCGAGAGTCTCTATCAGGACATTATGCAGATCTCAGATATCCGGCGGGGCAAGTCTCCCTGATCTCAGACTATACTATGTAGCGGCTCAGCTGTCTCATCTGAGTGAATGGATCGGGGATTCTCTAGGTACTACGGTGATGGGGTTTCTGGCTGAGCGGGCGGAGTGCTCTCCTACTTTCTCTCTTTCTCCTCTTCAGCTTCTCCTCTCTGGTCTCTCAGCGCCTGGCTTGCCTCCCCTGTTGCGTCAAGCCTTGCTCATCTGGCGCTATGCACACACTTTGTATGATTGGGAGGGACATGATGCCGGTACTCCATTGTGGTTCAATAGTGCATACCCTGAGCTATATGAGATGTCGCTAGATAATATATGGATTGCTAGGGGTGTCGTGGCGCTGGGTCAGCTGTACCACGATGGAGTGCTGAAGTCATTTCAGCAACTGAAGATCGAATTTGATGTACCTAATACTGCTCTGTTCCTGTATTTTCGGCTTAGACATGCTGTACAAACTCAATTCCCTCATGGCCCACCACTGATTGTTGACTCACCTGTTAGGACGATGCTTACTTCTCTGAGTCAGAGGGGGAGGGTGTCTACCATATATGCTGCTTTAAATAATAGAAGCTACCCCGATCTATTAAATAATCTCCGTATTAAATGGGAGACTGATTTGGGGCGCTTGTCCCATGAGCAGTGGCTCCAGATTCTGAGCTCCCTTAGATACACTACGCCGTGTATAAGATATAAGCAGGTTTTTTTCTATATTTTACACAGGGCCTATCGTACTCCAGTTACTATGCAGAGGGCTGGTCTTAGGGAAGATTCTAACTGCCCCAGGTGTCGGGCAGCCGATGCCGGATTTTGGCACTTACTGTGGGATTGCCCTGAGATTTCCCTTTTTTGGCGTAAAGTGTGGAGTGATGTGATCATGACAGCACCATCCCTCCCTACATTAGATCCTGGTATATGCTTGTTTGGGTTAGATCTTGAGGAAACACACTCTGTCTTACTGTATAAATATGTCCTGTGTCTCACTACGCTGGCAAAAGTTGTTATTGCTAGGGTCTGGTTCTCGGCAGATGTGCCTAGGGTGGAGCACTGGAGGGCGTTGGTGAACGAGGTAATTCGTCATGAGGGGAATATGTATAAAATACGGGGTTCCACCTCTCGATTTACGGAGATGTGGGATCGCTGGAGTAGCACATGGCTGGGCGGGCAGGTATTGGGCACTTGAGCGACATTCGTAATAATATTGATATTCTATGTCGTGTACACATATGCGAAAAGAATTAACACGCACACCGAACTGTGATCTGAAAATACCTGTTTATTGATGGCAATTGTTATAGTTTATTTCAATGTTGTTGTTTTGTCTTGTTGTGTCAATGTGTTACAAAACTCAATAAAAAAAATTACTTGATTTAAAAAAAAAGAACAAAAATCTCCTTTTTGAATATAACCATTTCATTGGATTTTATAAATGGGGCGGGAGGTGGCAGAAAAGAGAGAGGGCAATGGGAGGGGGAAACCTATAGATATAATTAAAAGCAAAATAAAAGTTTACAGCTGTATAAGAGGTGATGCATATGTATTGCCAAAAAGGGGAAACAAGTGCGAGAGAGGCCGTGAACTATCCAACATTTAGGTCCATGATGCCAATAGTGTTAAATTCCAAAACTCAAATTTGGAGGAGCGCAGTGGAGTTCAAGGCATCCGAATGGCAGAAAATTTGATGATGATATAAGGTGTAATCGAAGCTGTGTTACATTTTGCGGATCATTGATATGGCTTCATTTATTGAATGTAAGAGCAGGGGGTTCTGCTCTCCAGCAAAAAGTAATTTGGCATTTGGTAGCATTTAATATATGCCATATCAATTTTAGGAGATGTTTTGGGGCAGAGAGGACATGGAATGCGTATATTATAAATCAGGCAATCATGAACTTTTTCCACAGGGAAGTTGGTTTCTACCATGATCAAATATCATGGGACAGAGTATCCTCTTTTCTGCAGCTTCAGTGAATTTCTAAAAGTCACAACGAGACCAGATTCCATTGTTGGAAAATCTGTAAAACTTGCGGAGGATGCACAGCCATTCCTCCAAATTATGGGTCTTTCATATCCTGCAGTCAAGCAAATTGTAGGTCTCTTAGTGGCTCTCTGTCAATGGTAATATCTGGTAAATAGTGGATAATGGATCCCTAATGATGGAGCAGAGCCATTGTAAATCATGCCATGACTTTGTATGGCTATGCAGTCATTATAGCAACATTCAGAATACTGACATGCACATAAATTTAGAAATTGAGACTATAGATAGTCCAGGTTAGGATTAGGCCGCAGTCGGTGCACAAATCAGCTCAAAATGCTATGAATACTGTCAGTATTCACAATGTCAGCATTAGGAATATCATCATTTCACATGTCAGCTTAACATCGATGTCAACATTCTGACTGTTGATATTTTGTACCACACAGGACATTGTAACTATACTGTATCATTACTTGTCAATAACTTATTATCCTCCTACTAGAACCAAGAGATAAAGCAGATGAAGAAGCAAGGGAGCTGGATGAAGGAGTTTGACACTGCCTCTCAGGACTGGTATCCAATGCAGAAAATCAATTGTGCAAAACGAAAGTTAGCTGGTGCAAATCCATCAGAAATCACATGGTAAGTCTTTATGTAAATTACACTTTTTCCTGTATGTATCTTATTCGTGTGCATTCTAGCTTTACTCTCATCTGCTTCTTTGATATAACATAATTGATGCTTCATATTCATCAGCACATGCAGGAAGTGACCCTCATCTTCAGCCATGTTTGTTCTGTATCTAAATGCTCATACTCCTCTTTACTAATATCTCCACTTATGTACCACCGTAATATATTCTACTCACTTGCTCATGTGTCTAGTTACTCAAGATCTGCAGAATCTGTCATCTGTCTGATCCTTACTGACCCTAAGATAGCTGTTGTTGGGTAAGAGGAGACATATATATTTATGTGTGTAATGTCACTGGAGTGCATGTATCCTAGAGAGCTCCTACACCAGAGCCTGTCATACCCACAGCTATGAACAACTTTAAAAGTTTTCTTTGAGGTAAGGTGAAATGTGGTGCAAGGTGCGAGTGGATTTTGCCAATTTCTATAAAGAGAAAATCATACCTCATAATATTCCTGCCTCTGCAGACCGCTACACCCTGCCATCATTTCTGCCTTCGCTCTCCAAAACTCTGTTTAACACCTATTATCATGAGCCCGTCTTCTCTCATCTCATTTTTTTTTTATATCATTGCTATTCTGTCCGTAATATTTTTTAGAGTAAACCTTTCTACTGCTACACTGCTATTTTATTTCATTGTACTGTTTCTCAATAAAAACCCCTTCTTTAAACCTATCTACTCACTTCCCTTTATTTTCAGACTACTCTGTCATCATGTGTACATACAGTATGAATAAAGCTGTCTACAGTACATTTATTACTAACGTTAATCCTCTACTTACTGAAGGCCACTATTCCCTACATATATTACATCAATATATCAACAGCCCTGGTCACTGTTAACCTACATCCTATATTATAGTACCACATTTACTGCACTATGATATTTTGATGTCTGGTTCATCAGTGTCTTAAAGGACTATCTACTGTTTCTCTTATAAAGTTATGTAACCATTAACCTAATGCAGTGCAAAAAGCTAACTACCGCTACAGACTGCAGTTCCATTTATAATTAATAGGGGACTATATCATATTCCTATGTACCAAACTCAAAGAAGCAAAACTTTTCGGAGTTTTGCCCTATTTGTTTACTCCATCCTCAGATGGCGTGAACCACTTTATTCAAGATATTAACCCTAGGGAGTGCTATTTTCGTTTGGTTTAAAAATACTGTAGATTACACTGTAGCAATCTCCAGAAACCCTCTGCATAGGCTCCCAAATTATAAACCAGCAACAAAGAAGGGATCCCACATATGTATCCGTTATACCGGTGGATGTACTAAAAAATTATTTAATTAGACATGATTTGTTATAAAACACAAAACATTCATCAGAAAATTCTTGTAAAACCAGCATTTGCTGACTCCCGGAGACACACTGCTTAGTGATGATATTAAGTAACAGTTTCAATCAACATTGATTGCAACAACTTAGATAGTTGTTACTAAGTAGTTTTTGGATCCCAGCCTGTGGAGTTTGTATTGATCCCCCCGGGTCTTGTTAATGCTTTAGCAAGATTCCGGGATTGTATGTCCATGTGTGTTTTTAAGGTGTAGACACATTAATTCCGTCTGGGACAATTAAAGGCTAACTATACCTAATAGGGACTAGTGACTGGGAATTGTTTTTGATTTAATATAAAAGTTCCACTGTGGTTGTCACTTACAGTATATAATCACTGCACCCGGTCCATATATCCTAATATCTCCCGCATTCACATATGCTTTAACAGCAGTTGACAGTGTCCTCTCTCCCACAGCAGCATGCAAGCTAGGGAGTAATATCCTGAGCGTTCTCGGGTGCCGAAGTTGGATGTACATTTGTAGTTGCTTGTGTTAGCCGCAGCTTGCTCCGTGATTGCTTGGCTGGACTAGTGATCCACGGTGCAGGAGTATTTTGCCCCGGTTCTTGTCCGATCTCAAGGTAGAGTCCTAAAGCTTGAGATCGGACAAGATATCTATGGACCGGGTGCAGTGAAAAACAGACACCCATATATATACACACACACACACACACAAACACACACACACACACACACACACACACACACACACACACACATATATATACATACACACACGCAAATACAAAATATACCCTTTATCTTGCACTGAAATTCAGCAGCACCACAGGTAGCACCCCTGTTAGTAGGCACTAAATATAAACATAAAAAACAAACAGATTCCAAAGTGCGCTGATATATGTATGTTTGATTAAACAGAATATGTTGGATTCTGATCTTTCAAGCAGAGGTTTCCCAGGTTTCTTGAACTTTTATAGTCTCCCTAATAGGGGCCTGTAAAAACACCCTCTCACCAAAAAGTCACCCAAACAAATATAGTAGTAAATTATTTGAAGACAATCAATCAATTTAGATACCAAAATTCATTTATTTTATAGATTCTGGGATTATTAACAATACATAATCAGTGTAGTTATTGTTACAGCTACCCATATAAGGGTTATAGCATTTAACAAAATTATATCACACACACACACACACACACACACACACACACACACCCCACACCCCCCCCCCCCCCACCCCATGTGAGAGAATTGTTGACATAGTTGAACCACCCTCCCCTTTAAAGGTGTGAGCTCTACGGTAGGTACTCAGACAATTGGGTGATCGGTGACAATTGTTAAAACCTACGTGTTTCATCCAAGGTGGACTTCTTCATGGGTAGGTATCTAATAGGTGGAAAAGGTACCATTTAAAAAAATGGGGGTGTGGGCATGAAGGATTGTGCATTTACAAATCAGTATTGCATACCTAAAAAAAAAAGTTCACAGATCTCGCATATCAAGTGAGCTTTTAGGAAGCCAGTGAATGAGACTAAAAATAATGGCCTTTGGTGCCTGATAATGAGAAATTACTTAATTAAGTGCATTCATTTCATTAGGATATAGTAAAGACTTAAGTGAAACATCTACTAACCTAAAATAGATTTCCGGTGGACCTTCTTTAAACAGTGTAAGTACTGTAGGAAATGGCTATACATGCCTAAAAAGTGAAAATTTTGAAAAACTCATGTTGACCCTTTTCCTGTCGACCATGATGACCTAGTGATCATGTCTGCCTGATGCATGTCGACCAAAAGTCGTCAACCTAATGACCGCCATCAAATGGATAATACTTTATCCCTTTATTTAAAGGTTACAGTGCATCCGGAAAGTATTCACAGTGCTTCACTTTTTCCACATTTTGTTATGTTACAGCCTTATTCCAAAATGGAATAAATTCATATTTTCCTCAAAATTCTACACACAATACCCCATGATGATGACGACGTGAAAAATTTTTTTTTTTGAGAATTTTGCAAATTTATTAAAAATTAAAAAACTAAGAAATCACATGTACATAAGTATTCACAGCCTTTGCTATGAAGCTCAAAATTGAGCTCAGGTGCATCCTGTTTCCACTGATCATCCTTGAGATGTTACAACAGCTTAATTGGAGTCCACCTGTGGTAAATTCAGTTGATTGGACATGATTTGGAAAGGCACACATCTGTATATATAAGGTCCCACACTTGATTGACAGTGTATGTCTAAACACAAACCAAACATGAAGTCAAAGGAATTGTCTGTAGACCTCCGAGACAGGATCGTCTCGAGGCACACATCTGGGGAAGGGTACAGAAAATATCTGATGCTTTGAAGGTCCCAATGAGCACAGTGGCCTCCATCATCCGTAAATGGAAGACGTTCGGAACCACCAGGACTACTCTTAGAGCTGGCTGGCCATTTAAACTGAGCAATCGAGGGAGAAGGGCCCTAGTCAGGGAGGTGACCAAGAACCCGATAGTCACTCTGTCAGAGCTACAGCATTCCTCTGTGGAGAGAGGAGCGCCTTCCAGAAGGACAACCATCTCTGCAGCAATCCACCAATAAGGCCTGTATGGTAGAGTGGCCAGACAGAAGCCACTCCTTAGTAAAAAGCACATGACAGCCCACTTGGAGTTTTCCAAAATGCACCTGAAGGACTCTCAGACCAAGACAAACAAAATTCTCTGGTCTGATGAGACAAAGATTGAACTCTTTGGCATCAATGCCAGGCGTCATGTTTGGAGGAACCAGGCACCGCTCATCACCAGGCCAATACCATCCCTACAGTGAAGCATGGTGGTGGCAGCATCATGCAGTGGGGATGTTTTTCAGCGGCAGGAACTGGGAGACTAGTCAGGATCGAGGGAAAGATGAATGCAGGAATTTACAGAGACATCCTGGATGAAAACCTGCTGCACAGCGCTCTTGACCTCAGACTGGGGTGACAGTTCATCTTTCAGCAGGACAACGACCCTAAGCACACAGCCAAGATATCAAAGGAGTGGCTTCAGGACAACTCTGTGAATGACCTTGAGTGGCTCTGCCAGAGCCCAGACTTGAATCCGATTATACATCTCTATAGAGATCTGAAAATGGCTGAGCACCGACACTTTCCATCCAACCTGATGGAGCTATTGCGCTGCCAAAGGTGCATCAACAAAGTATTGAGCAAAGGCTGTGAATACTTGTTAAATATTATGTCTGTTTTTTATTTTAAAAAGATTAGCAAAAATTAAACAAAAAAAAAAAAACTTTTTCCAAATTGTCATTATGATATATTGTGTGTAGAAGTTTGAGTGAAAAAATTGAATTTCTTTGATTTTAGAATAAGGCCGTAACATATCAAAATGTGGAAAAACGTGAAGCGCTGTGAATACTTTCTGGATACACTGTGTGTATGTATGTATGTATGTGTATGTATATATATATATATATATATATATATATATATACATACACACGTGTGTGTGTGTGTGTGTGTATATATATATATATATATATATATACACACACATGTATGTGTGTGTGTGTGTGTGTATGTATATATATATATATATATATATACACAGGTTGAGTATCCCTTATCCAAAACGCTTGGGACCAGAGGTATTTTGGATATCGGCTTTTTCCGTATTTTGGAATAATTAGATACCATAATGAGATATCATGGTGATGGGACCCAAGTCTAAGCACAGAATACATTTATCTTTCATATACACACAGCCTGAATGTAATTTTAGCCAATATTTTTTATAACTTTGTGCATTAAACAAAGTATGTGTACATTCACACAATTCATTTATGGTTCATATACACCTTATATACACAGCCTGAAGGTCATTTAATACAATATTTTTAATAACTTTGTGTATTAAACAAAGTTTGTGTACATTGAAAAACAAAGGTTTCACTATCTCACTCTCACTCAAAAAAGTCCGTATTTTGGAATAGTCCGTATTTCGGAATATTTGGATATGGGATACTCAACCTGTGTATATATATATATATATATATATATATATATATATATATATATATATATATATATATATATATATAATGTGTGTGTATGTATATAGTGAGAGATACAGCATATATTATAAATTGTTTACATTTTTCTTCATAGTGAAGAACTTCGACTGGGACATGAAAAAGTTGCGTCATACAAGGAGTTCTTGGCTGCTGCGCAAGGGTTTGAGGCGCATAACATAAGGGCAAAAGAGCCAGCCAATGGGCTTACTGAAGAGATACAAGTACAGTGTCTTATTGATCAGGCCACAGATCCTAATATCCTGGGCAGAGTCTGGCAAGGATGGGAGCCTTGGATATGAGAATAATCTGATCTATTTGTTACAACTACTAAGGCTATTGCCCTATAACAAAAGTGCCCAAACCAGTCATGTACTTCATAGGAAAGTAGTTGATCTTATCAGTGTTTCAATTTCTGACCTTTACTTATTGCTGATAATTTTCTATTTATACATACAGTACCTGTATTTTATACTGTTCCCTTTTCTACATGTAACAGTGTATCCTCTACTGTCGCAACAAAATAAAGCATATCTTCACCTAATATACTGATAAAGTAACATTGCAATGTTTTGTGTCTAGAGACTCAAACTGGTGCTACCACAGGGTTAGAAGCTGCCTGGAGCACACTCAGATTGGGGGTCGCTTTGATGCCCCCTAGTAGTAAGACAGTCTATAGAGTTTGAGCGTGATCTGGGCACTAAACCTGAATGTAACCACCTCAGTCCAAAAAATATACCTTCTACTCATAGATTATAACCTCCACTGACCACAGTGGAACAGATAGATGGTTTAGTATACACAGAATGGCAGATTAGCACAATTTGAATGGCGTGATCGAAACAGGTTTAAAAAGATATAACATGAATTAATTCAAACATCAAAGAGCCGTGGGTGGAATGTAACAGGGTGTTCTGGCCTTACCCTGCTAGTGGCTCCTGAGCTTAGCTAGCAGTGATGTCCAATAGTGATGTCCACACTGATATATAAAGTCCAGATTCCTGGTTGTAGATATCCAATACATTTTGAAACGGCAGGTCTCTTCCTCAGGGCTTTCATTGTCCTAATGTATTGGAAGCTGCCTAATAAAGGCTACTAGTCATACACTGTGCTAATCTGTGTATACTAAACCATCTATCTTTTCCACTGTGGTCCGTGGAGGTTATAATCAATGAGCAGAAAGTGTATATTTATTGGATTGAGGTGGTTACGTTCAGGTTTAGTGCCCAGATCACGCTCCAACTCTATATACTGATAAGGTAATGTTATCTAAAAGGACAGAAAACGGAATAAAATCTTTACGATTATTAGTTTGAAAATAAAGATTTTATAAAATGAAAAAAAAGATACAATGCAATATAAATTTTTACAGTACAAGTTACGTCTGCATTGTATGTTCATACCAATCCTTGGCTCTATATGTTTATGTATCTTTTTTCTCTGTTTTCTCCAATTTTTCATTCACAAGCAGTTCTCAATAATCATATGTAATGATTGACGTGATCTGCCGATCTATTGTTTGTAATATCTTACATTTTTGTTACTCTTTTATAATACCTCAATAAAAGAATTTAAAAAAAGAAAAAAGATAGGTCGATAGAGTATTATCTGTATGATGATCAAACTTCCATGGCCTGATCTCAAGCTGTAACACACTTTAAGCCTAATTCAGGTTGGATCGCATAAGTGATTGACAGGCAGAGGCTGCCTTCCCCGTTTTCCAGGAGTGTCGAGGCCAAGGACTGCCATGCTGAATTAGGCCCTTTCTATTGTGCGTACATACTACTTACAGAGCAGTCATTGCTATGAAGGGGAAGAGGAGCAGAGATTTCCCCACCAGGCTGCAAAAACGTTTGTTCATTTACAAATGTAATGAGTGGAGGATGCAATACTGAGTTTTTTAATACACATTCCAGTTTAAAAAAAATGTCCCAATAGTTGTGTTTTTATAGTTCACATTAAACACGTCACCTCTGCTAAATTCTAGTTACGTCTCTGTTCTCCCTGAAAGACTGCACAGTAGATTTTACATGTCGTAAACTCCTCCTTGTGATAATTTTGTAAGTGAAAAAAATAGGATTTTAATACCTACCGGTAAATCCTTTTCCCTTAGTCCGTAGAGGATGCTGGGGACTCCGTAAGGACCATGGGGTATAGACGGGATCCGCAGGAGACATGGGCACACTATAAGACTTTGAATGGGTGTGAACTGGCTCCTCCCTCTATGCCCCTCCTCCAGACCTCAGTTAGAAAACTGTGCCCAGGGAGACGGACATTTCGAGGAAAGAATTTATTGTTTAAACACGGTGAGTGTCATACCAGCTCACACCTCAAACATGCCGCAGAACGTGGTATTCAATAGAACACCAGCCAAGGGCATGAAAAAAATTACACAACCACATGTTGAGAGAATATGTAACACAACCTGTGTGTCAATCCAACCAATAAGAAGACACGCATGCCATGGCATGAACAACGTCAGCAACATCCTGACAGAAAAGAAACACCACAAGAGTGTAACCATAACCAATAACTGCAGACACAGTACGCACAGGGGACGGGCGCCCAGTATCCTCTACGGACTAAGAGAAAAGGATTTACCGGTAGGTATTAAAATCCTATTTTCTCTAACGTCCTAGTGGATGCTGGGGACTCCGAAAGGACCATGGGGAATAGCTGCTCCGCAGGAGACTGGGCACAAAAGTAAAAAGCTTTAGGACTACCTGGTGTGCACTGGCTCCTCCCCCTATGACCCTCCTCCAAGCCTCAGTTAGATTTTTGTGCCCGAACGAGACGGGTGCAGGCTAAGGGGCTCTCCTGAGCTGCTTAGTGTAAAAGTTTAAAGTAGGTTTTTTATTTTCAGTGAGACCTGCTGGCAACAGGCTCACTGCACCGAGGGACTAAGGGGAGAAGAAGCGAACTCACCTGCATGCAGAGTGGATTGGGCTTCTTAGGCTACTGGACATTAGCTCCAGAGGGACGATCACAGGCCCAGCCATGGATGGGTCCCAGAGCCGCGCCGCCGGCCCCCTTACAGAGCCAGAAGACTGAAGAGGTCCGGAAAATCGGCGGCAGAAGACGTCCTGTCTTCAATAAGGTAGCGTCCTGTCTTCAATTATTGTGCGCCATTGCTCTCAGCACACTTCACACTCCGGTCACTGAGGGTGCAGGGCGCTGGGGGGGGCGCCCTGAGACGCAATAAAACACCTTTTTTTGGCAAAAAATACATCACATATAGCTCCTGGGCTATATGGATGCATTTAACCCCTGCCAATTTTTCCATAAAAAAGCGGGAGAAAGGCCGCCGAGAAGGGGGCGGAGCCTTCTCCTCAGCACACTGGCGCCATTTTTTCCTCACAGCTCCGTTGGAGGAAGGCTCCCTGACTCTCCCCTGCAGTCCTGCACTACAGAAACAGGGTAAAACAAGAGAGGGGGGGCACTAAATTGGCATATAAATATATACAGCAGCTATATTAGGGAAAAACACTTATATAAGGTTATCCCTATATATATATATATATATATATATATATATAGCACTCTGGTGTGTGCTGGCAAACTCTCCCTCTGTCTCCCCAAAGGGCTAGTGGGGTCCTGTCGTCTATCAGAGCATTCCCTTTGTGTGTGCTGTGTGTCGGTACGTTGTGTCGACATGTATGAGGAGGAAAATGGTGTGGAGGCGGAGCAATTGCCTGTGTTAGTGATGTCACCCCCTAGGGAGTCGACACCTGACTGGATGGTCTTATGGAAAGAATTACGTGATAGTGTCAGCACTTTACAAAAGACTGTTGATGACATGAGACAGCCGGCAAATCAGTTAATACCTGTACAGGCGTCTCAAACACCGTCAGGGGCTCTAAAGCGCCCGTTACCTCAGGTCGATACAGACACGGACACTGACTCCAGTGTCGACGGTGAGGAAACAAACGTATTTTCCAGTAGGGCCACACGTTACATGATTACGGCAATGAAGGAGGTTTTGAACATTTCTGATACTACAAGTACCACAAAAAAGGGTATTATGTGGGGTGTGAAAAAACTACCCGTAGTTTTTCCAGAATCAGATGAATTAAATGAGGTGTGTGATGAAGCGTGGGTTTCCCCCGATAAAAAACTGCTAATTTCTAAAAAATTATTGGCATTATACCCTTTCCCGCCAGAGGTTAGGGCACGTTGGGAAACACCCCCTAGGGTAGATAAGGCGCTCACACGCTTATCAAAACAAGTGGCGTTACCGTCTCCTGATACGGCCGCCCTCAAGGAACCAGCTGATAGGAAGCTGGAAAATATCCTAAAAAGTATTTACACACATACTGGTATTATACTGCGACCAGCAATCGCCTCAGCCTGGATGTGCAGTGCTGGGGTGGCTTGGTCGGATTCCCTGACTGAAAATATTGATACCCTGGACAGGGACAATATATTATTGACTATAGAGCATTTAAAGGATGCATTTCTATATATGCGTGATGCACAGAGGGATATTTGCACTCTGGCATCAAGAGTAAGTGCGATGTCCATTTCTGCCAGAAGAGGATTATGGACGCGACAGTGGTCAGGGAATGCGGATTCCAAACGGCATATGGAAGTATTGCCGTATAAAGGGGAGGAGTTATTTGGGGTCGGTCTATCGGACCTGGTGGCCACGGCAACGGCTGGGAAATCCACCTTTTTACCCCAAGTCACCTCGCAGCAGAAAAAGATACCGTCTTTTCAGGCTCAGTCCTTTCGTCCCCATAAGGGCAAGCGGACAAAAGGCCACTCATATCTGCCCCGGGGCAGAGGAAGGGGAAAAAGACTGCAGCAGACAGCCTCTTCCCACGAACAGAAGCCCTCCCCCGCTTCTGCCAAGTCCTCAGCATGACGCTGGGGCCTTACAAGCGGACTCAGGCACGGTGGGGGCCCGTCTCAAGAATTTCAGCGCGCAGTGGGCTCACTCGCAAGTGGACCCCTGGATCCTGCAGGTAGTATCCCAGGGGTACAAATTGGAATTCGAGACGTCTCCCCCTCGCCGGTTCCTGAAGTCTGCTTTACCAACGTCTCCCCCCGACAGGGAGGCGGTATTGGAAGCCATTCACAAGCTGTATTCCCAGCAAGTGATAATGAAGGTACCCCTCCTACAACAGGGAAAGGGGTATTATTCCACGCTGTTTGTGGTACCGAAGCCGGACGGCTCGGTGAGACCTATTTTAAATCTGAAATCCTTGAACACTTACATACAAAGGTTCAAATTCAAGATGGAATCACTCAGAGCAGTGATAGCGAACCTGGAAGAAGGGGACTATATGGTGTCTCTGGACATCAAGGATGCTTACCTCCTTGTCCCAATTTGCCCTTCTCACCAAGGGTACCTCAGGTTTGTGGTACAGAACTGTCACTATCAGTTTCAGACGCTGCCGTTTGGATTGTCCACGGCACCCCGGGTCTTTACCAAGGTAATGGCCGAAATGATGATTCTTCTTCGAAGAAAAGGCGTCTTAATTATCCCTTACTTGGACGATCTCCTGATAAGGGCAAGGTCCAGAGAACAGTTAGAGGTCGGAGTAGCACTATCTCAAGTAGTACTACGACAGCACGGATGGATTCTAAATATTCCAAAATCGCAGCTGATTCCGACGACACGTCTGCTGTTCCTAGGAATGATTCTGGACACAGTACAGAAAAAGGTGTTTCTCCCGGAAGAGAAAGCCAGGGAGTTATCCGACCTAGTCAGGAACCTCCTAAGACCAGGCCAAGTGTCAGTACATCAATGCACAAGGGTCCTGGGAAAGATGGTGGCTTCTTACGAAGCGATTCCATTCGGCAGATTCCACGCAAGAACTTTTCAGTGGGATCTGCTGGACAAATGGTCCGGATCACATCTTCAAATGCATCAGCGGATAACCCTGTCTCCAAGGACAAGGGTGTCTCTCCTGTGGTGGTTACAGAGTGCTCATCTCCTAGAGGGCCGCAGATTCGGCATTCAGGATTGGGTCCTGGTGACCACGGATGCCAGCCTGAGAGGCTGGGGAGCAGTCACACAGGGAAGAAATTTCCAGGGCTTGTGGTCAAGCATGGAAACGTCACTTCACATAAATATCCTGGAACTAAGGGCCATTTACTATGCCCTAAGTCAGGCAAGACCTCTGCTTCAGGGTCAGCCGGTGTTGATCCAGTCGGACAACATCACGGCAGTCGCCCACGTAAACAGACAGGGCGGCACAAGAAGCAGGAGGGCAATGACGGAAGTGGCAAGGATTCTTCGCTGGGCGGAAAATCATGTGATAGCACTGTCAGCAGTGTTCATTCCGGGAGTGGACAACTGGGAAGCAGACTTCCTCAGCAGACACGATCTTCACCCGGGGGAGTGGGGACTTCACCCAGAAGTCTTCCACATGATTGTGAACCGTTGGGAAAAACCAAAGGTGGACATGATGGCGTCCCGCCTCAACAAAAAACTGGACAGATATTGCGCCAGGTCAAGGGACCCTCAGGCAATAGCTGTGGACGCTCTGGTAACACCGTGGGTGTACCAGTCAGTGTATGTGTTCCCTCCTCTTCCTCTCATACCAAAAGTACTGAGAATCATAAGAAGGAGAGGAGTAAAGACTATACTCGTGGCTCCGGATTGGCCAAGAAGGACTTGGTACCCGGAAATTCAAGAGATGCTCACGGAAGACCCGTGGCCTCTACCTCTAAGAAAGGACCTGCTCCAGCAGGGACCATGTCTGTTCCAAGACTTACCGCGGCTGCGTTTGACGGCATGGCGGTTGAACGCCGAATCCTGAAGGAAAAAGGCATTCCGGATGAAGTCATCCCTACCCTGATCAAAGCCAGGAAGGATGTAACCGTACAACATTATCACCGTATTTGGCGTAAATATGTTGCGTGGTGCGAGGCCAGGAAGGCCCCTACAGAGGAATTTCAACTGGGTCGATTCCTGCATTTCCTGCAAACAGGACTGTCTATGGGCCTCAAATTAGGGTCCATTAAGGTTCAAATTTCGGCCCTGTCAATAATCTTCCAAAAAGAACTAGCTTCTGTTCCTGAAGTTCAGACATTTGTCAAGGGAGTACTGCATATACAGCCTCCTTTGTGCCTCCAGTGGCACCTTGGGATCTCAATGTAGTTTTGGGATTCCTAAAATCACATTGGTTTGAACCACTCACCACTGTGGACTTAAAATATCTCACATGGAAAGTGGTAATGCTGTTAGCCCTGGCTTCAGCCAGGCGTGTCTCAGAATTGGCGGCTTTATCCTATAAAAGCCCTTACCTAATTTTTCATACGGACAGGGCAGAATTGAGGACTTGTCCTCAATTTCTCCCTAAGGTGGTTTCAGCATTTCGCTTAAACCAGCCTATTGTGGTGCCTGCGGCTACTAGGGACTTGGAGGATTCCAAGTTACTGGACGTAGTCAGGGCCCTGAAAATATATGTTTCCAGGACGGCTGGAGTCAGAAAATCTGACTCACTGTTTATCCTGTATGCACCCAACAAGCTGGGTGCTCCTGCTTCTAAGCAGACGATTGCTCGTTGGATTTGTAGTACAATTCAGCTTGCACATTCTGTGGCAGGCCTGCCACAGCCAAAATCTGTAAAAGCCCATTCCACACGGAAAGTGGGCTCATCTTGGGCGGCTGCCTGAGGGGTCTCGGCTTTACAACTTTGCCGAGCAGCTACTTGGTCAGGGGCAAACACGTTTGCTAAATTCTACAAATTTGATACCCTGGCTGAGGAGGACTGGAGTTCTCTCATTCGGTGCTGCAGAGTCATCCGCACTCTCCCGCCCGTTTGGGAGCTTTGGTATAATCCCCATGGTCCTTTCGGAGTCCCCAGCATCCACTAGGACGTTAGAGAAAATAAGAATTTACTTACCGATAATTCTATTTCTCATAGTCCTTAGTGGATGCTGGGCGCCCATCCCAAGTGCGGATTGTCTGCATTACTTGTACATAGTTATTGTTACAAAAATTGGGTTATTGTTGTTGTGAGCCATCTTTTCAGAGGCTCCTTCTGTTATCATGCTGTTAACTGGGTTCAGATCACAAGTTGTACGGTGTGATTGGTGTGGCTGGTATGAGTCTTACCCGGGATTCAAAATCCTTCCTTATTGTGTACGCTCGTCCGGGCACAGTATCCTAACTGAGGCTTGGAGGAGGGTCATAGGGGGAGGAGCCAGTGCACACCAGGTAGTCCTAAAGCTTTTTACTTTTGTGCCCAGTCTCCTGCGGAGCCGCTATTCCCCATGGTCCTTTCGGAGTCCCCAGCATCCACTACGGACTATGAGAAATAGAATTATCGGTAAGTAAATTCTTATTTTCTCATATGTCCTAGAGGATGCTGGGGACTCTGTAAGGACCATGGGGTTTATACCAAAGCTCCAGACCGGGCGGGAGAGTGCGGACGACTCTGCAGCACCGATTGAGCAAACAGGAGGTCCCCATCAGCCAGGGTATCAAACTTGTAGAGTTTAGCAAAGGTGTTTGAACCCGACCAAGTAGCCGCTCGGCAAAGTTAAAACGCAGAGTCAACATCCGCCCAAGAAGAGCCCATCTTCCTAGTAGAATTACCGACTTCGGTAACGGCAATCCAGCCGTAGAACGAGCACACCGAATCGTATCACAGATCCAGCATGTAACAGACTGCATAGAAGCAGACACCCCAATTATGCTGGGAGCATACCGGACAAACAGCGCCTCTGTTTCCCCAATCTGAGCCAAATTGGCGACCTAAATATTCCAAGCTCTGACTACATCGAGAGACCTTGAATCAGCTAATGCCTAAGTAACCACCGGCATCAAAATATGCTGATGTCTGCGAAACCCAGAAACCACATTAGGCATAACTATTATCCGAGTTCTCAATTCCTCTCTATCCAGATAGAAGATCAAACAGGGCTCTTGTGAGACAAAGCCGCTACTTCGGACACCCGCCTTGCGGATGCCAAAGCCAATAGCATGACCACTTTTCAAAAGAGAAATCTTTAACACAACCTTCCACAAAGGTTCCAAACAGTGTGACACAAGAAACGCAACACCACTTCAAAACCCACGGTGCCAACGGGGGCACAAATGGAGGTTAGATGTGCAGTACTCCTTTCACGAAGGTCCGAACTTCCGGAAAAGTTGCCAATTCTTTCTTGAAAGAAACTTTATAAGGCCAAAACCGCACTTAAATGGAGCCCAACTTTAGGCCTGCACCCACACCTGCTTGCAAGAATGGAGAAGAACGACCCAGCTGAAAATCTTCCGTAGTAGCCTTCTTGGATTCACACCAAGACACATATTGACTCCAAACACGGTGGTAAGGCTTTGCCGTTACTTCTTTTCTAGCCTGAAGAAGTGTGGAAATGACTTCACTGGGAATACCCTTTCTGGCTAGGATATGGCGTACAACCGCCACGCCGTCAAACGCAGCCGCGGTAAGTCTTGATACACGCCCTGAACTTGCTGTAACAGTTCCTCACGTAGCGGAAGGGGCCATGGATCTTCTATGAGTAAATCTTGAGGAACTGGATACCAAGACCTCCTTGGTCAGACCGGAACAAAGAGAATCGCCTGAACCTTTGTTCTTACGTTTATCCCCTTCCGAAGAGTGAAAACGGAGGGGACACATAGACAGACTGAAAAACACCCAAGGTGTCCCGAGGACGTCCACTGTTATAGCTTGAGTGTCCCCTGACACGGAACAATATCCCTGCGATCTCTCGTTGAGGCGAGACGCCAACATGCCCACTTGAGGCACTCCCCAAGGATTTGTCACTTCAGTGTAAACTTCTCGACGACTACTGTATTTCTCCCGGATGGAGATCTCATCTGCAGAGGAATCTATTTCTCTGTCGTTCACATCCGGGACGAAAACTGCTAATATAGCGTTTACCAGTCTTTTCACCCAGCAGAAACCTCTGTCGGCTTCTGCCATTACCGCTTTGCTCCTTGTTCTCCCCTAGCGGCTTACTTATACCACTGCTGTCAAGTTGTCCGACAGAATTAACACGGGCAGATCACGAAGCATATGTACATTGAAAATAGCTCTTAATTCAAGAAAGCTTATTGCAGACAAGCATCCCAGCTTGACCTTTCCCTCTGGAAATACTTCCCTTGCAAGGACTGCTCCCCAGTCTCCGAGATCTGGATGCATGGACACCAGGATCTCATCCTGGATTCCGAACCTTCGCCCCTCTAGGAGGTGAGAACGGAGCAGACACCACAGGAGCGATATCCTGGCCCTTAGGAATATATTCCGGTACATGTGCAGGTGAGACCCGGACCACATTTCCAACTGGCCCCGTGAAAACCACTCTGGCATTTGACCTGCTCACCAAAAAAGGCCTCTTAGGCCGCACCCATCTTCTTCATCAACGGAACATATTGATGGAATGTCACTGCAAATCTGATCCGACTCCGGATCCTCAGACCTCTTTCCACAGGAACACAGAACTTCAACCGTTCCGTAACTACTCTGATACCCACCTCCGACGTCTGCGTCGTTGGGAATAACAGCCTTCACCTGTGCTGAAGAACAGTCAGAGAGAAAACAACGATTTGCACCCCTTGCGTCTTGACCTCGCCTTAATCCGGAGAGTGTCCCAGTACAGAGTAACAATGGTTCTTACTCTTGAAAAAATACCATCCTACTGCCATCACTCCAGTGAAATGGCAAAGACAATCCTGGATATCCACCCAGGTAAGCTGAATGTGGAGAACAACGCATTTAAACCGCTTAGGTTTTGTTTTGTTTGTTGTTGTTTTTGTTTTGTTTTTTTAAACAGGGACAGCAGGACAATGCCCTGAACCTGACGCAACTCTGGTATGGCGTCGCGTACTACCTCCCCTTCCAGAGGGGAAACAGCAAGATCTATTTGAAAAATCAGTGAGGGGAATCATCTGTAAACTCCAGAATGTCCCCCTTTTGATTTTATAATTAACTCACAGGTCCTAGTCCAATCCCGGACTGACTGAAAAGTAGTAGACTAGTTCCCACCGGAGTGGGCTCCAGCAAGATAGACCCAGCGACATGTGGTGGATGTGGTAGAAACAGAAAACCGACATCCGCTTCTGCGAACCTAACAAGGCTGCAGAACTCTTACCTCTTCACCTTCCACTATCTGCACAGAAAAGGAAAAAAGAACGGTATCGAATCGGTTAAAATGACTGCATCCCACAAAAGAATGTGTCACCAACCGTTGTGAAGGAGTCTAACTCACGAAATTAGATTTACCAGTAGTATCCGCCGAGATTGACTGAGCTGAGGCATCCCCAAACAGCGGTACACCGTCCTAGGAAGAAACTCCAGTATCTCTCTGAGTCAGCCTCAGCATTCCCCCAGCCACACCTCCTGTATATGCACGGCAGCCTGCCGCAATGTTATAGAGAAGAACCAACATAAGAAACATCCCCTTTCTCATTAGGGTAAATCTATCGGATGCGTTTCCGAATATAAACACTCCCCCATGTGCATGAAATGCAAATAACTCCAAATCATAGAAATAAAATATCACTTAGCTTCCTGTGTACGATCCTTTGTGACAGGGCCCTGTGTCGACCAGGAGTTGACTTTCACAGTATTCTATCCGCGGCGGGAACAGAATAAACATCCGGACTTCTTGAGAGGATCTGCGACCAACTCGTCACGGCCGACCTAGAGCTTTATCAACAGAGCGACCAGCACATGAGAAGGAATACTTTTACTGCAGCATTCGTTTTAAATCATAGATGAATAGACATAATGCAATACACCATTTATCACACATATCCTAACTATATATATATATATATATATATATATATATATATATAACATATAAGCGGATTGTCCGGAACCGTCAGGTCCCTAGTGACATTGTGTTCAGAATGTGTATGACCATGTACTGAAATGCCCCAGTTGTGGATCTACCAGAAAACGTTATGGTCGACATAAAACTTAGTATTCGTCGACCGCAGGGAGTAGTAACCAGGCAAAATAACATTCTTGCAACCCCGAGGGGTCCGAGGGAAGTATATATATATATATATATATATATATATATATATATATATATATATATATATATATATATATATATTAAAAAATATAGATAAGGGCGCCTTCTAGTGTCTAGATAAATAAATATAGTGTATACCCAATGTGAAAGGAAAAATGGACACTACTTATCTGGGGCATGTATTTCTCTTCGGTCACGAGACCAATATTGGTACATAAAAGAGATAAAGGAAATATAACATAGCGCGTACCGTTTTTATACCATTAATCAGCAAAAATATGGTTGTATATAAAAAACCTTTCAGGGATGAATAAATCCCATAATTTAAAATCCACAGCCAGGGATAAAAGGTTTTTACAAATTTTAATACAACACATAAAAACAAATGGTAGAAGTGTGAGCGTACAATATATAAAATTCAATCAGGCTTATCTGTCCACATGGAAAACTGGTACGTCAAATATTTTTCATATAGACCATACAAATAGTAACAATGCAAACGTACAAGAAATAAATATATATTAGGCTTATCTGTCCTTATAGGAGGTTCAGGTACAGCAGTCAGCTACAGCAGACTGCTGTACCTGAACCTCCTATAAGGACAGATAAGCCTAATATATATTTATTTCTTGTACGTTTGCATTGTTACTATTTGTATGGTCTATATGAAAAATATTTGACGTACCAGTTTTCCATGTGGACAGATAAGCCTGATTGAATTTTATATATTGTACGCTCACACTTCTACCATTTGTTTTTATGTGTTGTATTAAAATTTGTAAAAACCTTTTATCCCTGGCTGTGGATTTTAAATTATGGGATTTATTCATCCCTGAAAGGTTTTTTATATACAACCATATTTTTGCTGATTAATGGTATAAAAACGGTACGCGCTATGTTATATTTCCTTTATCTCTTTTATGTACCAATATTGGTCTCGTGACCGAAGAGAAATACATGCCCCAGATAAGTAGTGTCCATTTTTCCTTTCACATTGGGTATACACTATATTTATTTATCTAGACACTAGAAGGCGCCCTTATCTCTATTTTTTAAATCTCACTATATGTGTGTGTTCCAAGCACATGTTCTTCTGTTTAAGGCTGCTGCCACTCGTTTTTAAGAGGAGTGTCAATCCATTGAATTAATTTTATATTAATTATAAAATCTCTACCACGTGCTTTAGTAGTGCAATTCCGAGTGTCACCTGGGCGCCTCCGCATCTATTTTGGTTTTTATATATATATATATATATATATATATATATATATATAATATGTAATAACACTCCCCCACATATACTACCATGCCCATGGAACCGTACCATACATATAAATATATATACAGGTATAAGGCAGTTACAGCATGTTAATTTATACCCAGTAATAACAGTTGGTGCCGACAGGGTCACCCACATACTACTGTGTCTCCCATACAGTGTTTACTTTTGACAAGCATACAACTACCGACCTGCTGATACTGCATCTACTGAATCAAGTGCCAACAGGCGTCGGCGATGCAGACAGTGATCCCCACAGCTGTTTGTGACAGAGCACTCACGCATGTCGACATATGTGTTGACTAAAAAGCTGTAGTGGGTATATTTGACAGGGAACACACAGAGAAATATGCACAACAATGATCATACGCCCATTTCTAAAAACCAGTGCTATATATCCCTCAATATAACACTAAAAACTCTGTGCCCCCCACATTTGTACTGTACACCTCTTTGGCGGGGACAGAGAGAAAAAATGGTGCTGAACACTGTTGTGAGGGCTAAGCCCCGCCCGCTTCAGCCCCATTATAATAAAGTTTTTTTTTATGCAGTCAGGGGACCGTATGTAGTGTCTAGGCCAGCAGTGGCTTACCTGTGGCTCTTTCTTTACTCAAATGTGGCTCCCAACACTCAAAGTCACGCGACCACAACAGATACAGAAACCGCTGCACTACAGGGACTGAAAACTATGCGAGCCAAATACTATAGGTGAGACATCCACTGGCAAATAGAGGACACATAAGGGGCTGCTGCAATTACGGCTTGGCAACCTTTAGCCTGGGGGGCAGACTCAAGCAAGCGGACCCATTTTTTTATAGGAAATCTGCAGTCAAGTGGCCCTGGAACACTTATATTGCACTGGCCCAGGGATCAGATGGCACCTTGCCCCCCGTCCCCCTTCCCAGCCAGCCCCTGGGCACAAGTTGGGGGGCTGCAGTGACATATGAGGGTGGGTTGGAGTGAAACAAGTCGGGGCTGGCTGGAGTGACAGGAGTGTTCTGGCAGGAGAGACACAATGGGGGAGCTGACTAGTGACTATTGACATACTGTAGGAGGGTGCTGGCAGGAGTGACGTATGTTGGAACTGGTTGGAGTGACACATGGGGGAGCTGAAGTATATTATGTGAATCTGGCTTTTTCAATATATTTTATATGGATTTGGCTTTTTCAATTATATGTGAAAGTGACTATTTCAATGTATTTTATGTTGGATCTGGCTTTAAAATGTATCTTATGCTGGATCTGTCTTTTTCAATGTATTTTATACAAGGGGTGTGTCCTAGCTGGCATAAAGCCACACCCCATTTTTGCACATGCGCCTTCGGCTTAATGTCGGCTCTTTGACGTACCTAACAAGATTTTTTGGCTCTTTGTCTCTGTCTGGTTGACCACCCCTGGTCTAGGCACTATATACCTCCACAAATAACATACATATTGCTGTCCAGGGTGCCCCCCCTGCGCCCATGTAACTGTTGGTGTGTGTGGGAGCAATGGCGCGCAGCGTGACCGCTGCTGTATACTGGCGGGGGTGTACTCGGGGTCCAGGCCCCGAATATGCTTGTCAGTGTAACCAAGACCCTCAGTAACTGCTGCCCAGGGCGCTCCCCCCCCCCCCCCAGTGCCCTGCACCCTGTGAGTGCCGTTGAGTGTGGGAGCATGAAGCGCAGTGCTACCGCTGCGCTTACCTCCGTTACTGAAGTCTTCTGCCGTCTGACGTTTTCTGTTCTTCTAATACTCACCCGGCTTCTTTCTTCTGGCTTCTGTGAGGGGGGTGACGGCTCGGCTCCGGGAACAAGCAGCTAGACGAACCAAGTGATCGAACCATCTGGAGCTAATGGTGTCCAGTATCCTAAGAAGCAGAGCCCTTGAACTAAGAAGTAGTAGGTCTGCTTCTCTCCCCTCAGTCCCACGATGCAGTGAGCCTGTAGCCAGCAGGTCTCCCTGAAAATAAAAAAACCTAACAATAAAGTCTTTAGAGAAACGCTGTCGAGCTCCCCTAGAGTGTGTCCAGTCACTCCTGGGCACAGAGTCTAACTGAGGTCTGGAGGAGGGGCATAGAGGGAGGAGCCAGTTCACACCCATTCAAAGTCTTATAGTGTGTCCATGTTTCCTGCGGATCCCGTCTATACCCCATGGTCCTTACGGAGTCCCCAGCATCCTCTAGGACGTATGAGAAAACAGGTTTATGGTCTTTCCCATATTTTTCCTAAGAAATATTCTTCATTTACAGTAGCCCCCCCCCCCCCCCCCCTCCACTAAACAGAGAGATGGCTTTATCTTGTGCTTGCAACTGATTTAGCTTGTGCAGACCGTATCCTGGAGCTTGGCTCCGCCAGCTTACGCCATCTTTAGTTGGCATTAGCCCGTTGTAGACTATTTCGGGAGACAGATCTGTAGGATCCCTCACCTCTGCTTCCCGCTTGCGCATGCAACGCCGGACATCAGTGTATGCTCATCTTGCCAAAGCAGAAAGTAAAGTGATCATGGTTCGTTGATACATTGTATTCCTTTAAAAAGCCTAAAGATACTTTTTAACACCATCCAGCATATTACAGTTCGTGGGCTTACAACATTAAAAGCCCAGTCTATTGTTTGAAATATGAAATAGAGGCTAACCTTATATGTGCCCTCACTATACGATAAAAGTATATTAAAGCATTGCGGTTGAAGAGATATGGTGAAATTGATATATGTCTTTAATTGTTAATATAAAAAAATTTTATTATAAGAGAGCTGGCTGCTTCTTTTATTAAATATGGCCCTAATTTTACATTGTACAAAAGAATGTTAACAGACACCAATAGCTTCTCAATGCACTGTAGAGCTCATTCTGGTGCCCCTACAAATAAATAGCAAAGCTTACTGTGAAGACCACTCAGTTCAAATGAGATTTTATCAGTGACCACCTCATCTCAATGGAATACACATGTATTCCTGGCAGATGGGATGCCGGCTGTCAGTATCTCGACAGCAGCATCCCACTCTCCAGAATGCCAGCAGCGGGGTAAGCACTATGAGGCCCCTTGTGGGCTTGCTGCTCTCGCCATGCTGCGGGTATGGTGATTCTCTGCACTCGCTACAGGATCTATTTCCACTCTATGGGTGTTATGGACACCCATGAGTGTGAATAGCCCCTGTGAGCCGATATTTCAGCTGGTGGCATTTCCAGTTGTCGGGATTCCGACGTTGTTATCCAGACCACTGGGATCACAACAGCCAGCAAATTGATTGCCTCCCATCTTAATACAACTGGGAGATTACTAGAGTGACCAACTCCAGCTGGTACAATGATCCCAAACCCGTACTATGTGTAAGGACAGGTAGCAGCCCTACATGTGTGTCCTAAAAGGACCAGGAATGGTGATATCACGAGTCCTACATTGCTAGCTTTCAATTACTGTAGGATTACCAGAACTTGATTCACCTCTGTTTGTCCTCCAAAACACATGCATTTAAATTTATTTCCTATCCCGTTTATGCATATTATAGAAGGTAGTGTGGATAAGTAGGATCTATGTATCCACTTCTGCCAAACGATGCAGCCCTTGAGGAGGATACTTTGATAACGTCAGGGATTTCTGTGTCACTGCAATTATCAAAAATTAGAAATGAATACATTTTGTAAATCCATGCATCTATTTTTAGATTGGAAAGGGGTTACACTTAACAAAAAGAATAGTTGTATGTGCTTGTCTTTCCATAGCCAGCACATAATAAATGCTGGTTGCAACATAACATCAAGGGTCCTCTATTTTTGAAGTCCCTGTTCTCACATCGGACTTCACTGAAATGCAGTTAAAAAATACACCTAAATAACAATTTAAAAGCCCTTTAACTTTACGAGTAAGTACTGTGCTCCATTTTAGCGAATGGGTAGGAGTCATTCACCACCACCAAATGTTGGCTTAGTATCAAAACCTCTTCACACTGCTTTTAACTATTCAAGGGATTTTTAAACTATTTTTTTTAAGTATTACATGTATCTAAAAATAAAAAAAATTGATACATTGCGATAGTTAAACTTAATGATCAGAAAAATGTGGGCTTTGTCCATCTGAGACACACAGGTACTCACACGTGGGTTAGAGTATGTGGCACTAGGAATTTGTCACTAACTCCTATAAAGACAACTCCACCCCCTCTAACCCCTCACCGGATCTCTAGTTTTTTCATTTAGCAAGGCCATATGTAGGCTAAAATAACTGCAATGGTGTAATAAAAACAATACAGCAACAATAACAACAAATGTAGGTATCAGTGTCCACCAGATGGACTACGAGTATAGTATTTTATGAAAACAAAATCCCATTTCCACTTGCATCCATCTGGGGGACACTGCAATACTTACACATGGGATTTTCAAAAGCAATCTAAGGTGGATATGGGGGGAGGGGAAGGGGGGTATTCGTTAATGCCACACACAGAACTTTACACCAAAAACTGGTGTCCCCACAAAACATATGTATGGGAATTGTAAAAAGTTTGTTAGAGGACCAGGTCACTGCCCTGCACAACTGTTCCACCGATGCGCCACGGTGAACCCGAAAGAATCCTTAACAGCACAAGTAAAATGAGCCCCGAAGATGAGTGGAAAAGAAACACCAGAGGACAAATAGGCTTGGCAGATGGTAGAGGTGAGCCACCAAGCAATCATACGCTTTGATGCCGGCCAACCTTGTGTAGGGGCATCAACCAACGTACAAGGAGAATCCGTACAATGAACAGAAGAAGTATGGTCCAGGTAGATCCACAGAGCGCAGATCACATCCAACAGCTTCATAGAAGAAAAGCTAGCAGAGGAAGAAGCTTCGGGAAAAATGGAAGAACAATGTCCTGGTTGAGTTATAACTTAGACACAAACTTAGGAACAAAAGGAAGGTTTGGTCCATAAAACCACGCAATCTGAACAGAAAATGACCAGAGGAGGTTTTCAGGACAGGGCAGCCAATTCAGAGACACATCTAGCAGATACAATAGCCAGAAGGAACACAACCTTCAAGGTGAGGTACCTCAGTTCCACCGATTCAAGAGTTTGGAAAGGCACCTTCTGGAAAGCCTTAAACACCAAGTACATATCGCACGGCAGTATATACAGTGGCTGAATATGAAGGACACTCTGAAGGAAAGTCTGAACCTCCAGAATGGTAGACAGGAGCCTCTGGAACAGGATAGACAGGGACAAAACCTAACCTTTGAGAGCAGGTGAGAGAGACCCTGGTGCTCGCACCAGGAGATGAAAAATTACAGTTAGGTGCTAACTGGCTGGTGCGTTATCACCTTGCACTTATCGCTGCTTTATCCCTTTACCAGACTTAATGTATCTGCCCCTATGTGTGATAAACCGGCCTCAGCCATGATGTGAATTATTATAGTTCTCCCAAAATTAATATTTCAGGAATGTGTGTTTTGCTGGTTTCAAAACTATGTCTGCATTGACAAAGTGTGAATTAGAATCTTTTGAAGATTAAACTTCCTGGGACAGTTTTGCTTTTCACAGTAGTGGAGTCCTTGCTCTGACCCTGCACAACCTATACAGGTTGGGGGATAGAAAATCCTCCCAAAAGATAGGAGTTTAGTGTCCCTGAGAGGCAAGCCTAATTTTCATCTACAGACTTTTGTGAGAGCAAAGAAACAGTCTTCTTACAATTTGGATGGTTGGAGCTACTGAGGAAGGAGTGTTTGTGGAATTATATGGCTCATACAGGGCTTGGGGGGTTGGGTCACTCTGCAAGGGAGTAGCTTTGTGCTTGAAATGGGTCCCATCTTCAGTTCCTGTGGTTTTTCCCACTTAGAATTACCCTAAAACCTCACAGTAAGATTATTTAGGTTTTTCTGACTTGTGTTCCCTTTTATTTACTTGAAATCAGTGTGTGCATATCATAATTGTATGTCTTGCTTATTTACCTTTTGCTTTTCTTTGTCACTTAATCCTGGAGTTATTTTCTCTATAAATCTTAAAACTTTATTAGCGTAATCTCTGTGCTCTAAGAAAAAATACCGCCCACTCGTGTGTGAAAGGAGGAAATAAGATACCATGTATGCCTTAACCTGCATTCAAAAGCTCCTAATTAATGGGCATTGCTAGAAACAATGATAAGATCAGTCATGTGATCCCCACAAATATCTCAATTATGTATAGCAGAATGTCCAATGATAAAAAATATGTGCAGAGAGAGTTAAGTATTACAGTATGCAGAACATTTAACAACCTGAGTATACATCACTGATGGAAGTAGTCCGCAGGGATGTATATGGACTGGAATACATATGTAGCCCTTGCTGACGGGATGCTGGCTGTCAGGATCTCAACAGTAGCATCCCACTAGGTGGAGTCCCGGCAGCGTGTCCCCTCACGGGCTCACTGCGCTTGCCACATTTCTCGCTGCCCACGCCACAGTATCTATTCCCACTCGGGTGGTGGTGTACTGCAGAGGTGATTCTGACCCCTGGCATTTTACCGTCTGTCGGGATTCTAGAGTCTGCCTTCTGAATGCCAGGATCCCGACAGCTGGTATATTAACTACATCCCCATGGGCTTTAAACTGATTGTCTAATTGTAAATTAGGAAATTATGAAACCCAGTGAGACACTCCCCGAAACTAATTGGTCAAGTTGGCCCTGACTGATTTGGTGCTCTAGGCAACATTTTGTCTGGTGCAAACCACCCCCCCTTTCATATCATGTCAGAGCTTTTGCACATGAATAAGCTTGGACGGGCGTTAGGGGGATAAGCATATAGTAGTGGGGCAGAGTTAGAGGGTAAGGGTACAATGCAGGGATAGGGGTAAAAACACAATAGTGGAAGTAGTGGGTGCAGGGTTAGTGGGGTAAGGCCACAGTAGTGGGATGTAAGGCTTAATAGTGAGGGTTGAAGTAGCTTAGTGCTGTGACAATTGTATGTGGATGCAATTCTGCAGGGGGGTTGACAGGACAGGGCAGAATATTGGGGTGCCAGGGAGAGGGGGGAAGCTGTTGGCTGATAATGTCGACAGAATAGATAACCTGAGTGCAGACTACAGTGCAGGGTGAATATAATACAGAGAGGGTGTATTGGCACAGAGAAATAGAGATGAAGAGGAACAGAAAGTGACAGAGCAGTCAGAGAAGAGGAATAATAGGAGACAAAGAGGAGAGATAGCTGGGAGCAAATAGCTATATAGAGAACAAATTGCCGAAAAAATAAATCACAAAGGGAGAGTTGCAGCACAATTTGAAGCATTGCAAGGTCAGTTTGACATTTTGGCTGTGTGTTAAACCCACCCCACTAACGCTGCGCGGTCCTGGGAATCAGTGCTCTGCGCTGCTGCTCCTCCTCTCTGGTGATGCTCTCCCAAGGTATCCTCTCCCCATCCCGATTTCCTACCTGCGCTCCCAATTCCCAGTACATGGCTGGAGTGATCTGGCTTAGATCCACTGACCAGGAAGAGGAGGAGTACAGTGCTTCAGGCTGACACCTGTTGAAGCTCCACTGAGCAGCCTATGTCTTGCAAAATGTCCCGCATCATGCAATGGGATATTCTCCGCCGGCCACTCTCCCTGTGACAGGTGCCAGTGGGCTGACTGCAAGTGCATCACATATATACTCACACACTTATGTATTTACATACATACAGTTACATACATTTACACATACAGTACATGAATTTATATAGTCACACATACAGTTGCACACACATTATGTATATATATGTGTGTGTGTGTATATATATATATATATATATATATATATATATATATAGTCAAACACATAGTCCCATACAGGGATGCAGTAAATATCCCGGCGTTAAGGTGGCCGATGCCGGAATCCCGACACCTGGTGAAATTCCGCCGGTTGGAATCCTGACAAACGTGGGTTATTCCCACTCGGTTGCTGGGTCCATGCAACCAACCGAGTGGGAATATATCCTGTGGCGAGCGAAGCAAGCCCCCGGGCCTGAAGCGTGGTGAGCGGACTTGCTGCCCCTTCTACTCATAGTAACAGTTTCTGGGGTTGAAAAAAAGACAGTTTCTCCATCGAGTTCAACCTGTTAGTGCTCTCCTACACTGAACTATTTGTAAGACTCATTTTAACTGTGATGAGTGTTTAGCCGGAAACTAAAATACTGTTTTTTATTACTATAGTACATAATTTAACCACCTTATCCATTAGGAATTTATCAAGCCCATTTTTAAAAGTAGTGACAGAGTTCGCCATCACTACTCTCTCAGGCAGAGAATTCTCTATACGTATTGTCCTTACTGTGAAGAAACTTTTCTGTCTCTTTGTGCGAAATCTCCTCTCCTCCAACCTAAGCGGGTGTCCACGTGTCCTTTTTGATGGTCTTACCAAAAACAAATCCCCTGCTAGCTCTGTGTATTGACCCCCTTATATATTTGTAAATGTTAATCATGTCCCCTCTTAATCTTTTTTTTCCAATGTAAACACATTCCTAACCTAGCAAGCGTTTCCTCATGGGCCATTCTTATCGCTGAGGTTATAAGTCATTCCCGCCATTTGATCCTTTCTTGTGAATACTGATGAGAACAACTTGTTTAATTCTTCCGCTCTGTCAATGTCGTCTTTGATTAGGACGCCCAACTGGCCTTTTAAAGGGCCTATACTCTCTTTAATCTTTTGCTGTTTTGTATTTAAAAAACTTTTTGGGGTTATATTTACTTTCCTTTGCTATTATCTTTTCCATTTCTATTTTAGACGCTCTGGTTTATTTTATTTTTTTATATTTTGTTACAATCCTTATAGTACTGGAATGACTCCGCCTTCCCTTCTGATTTATACTTTTTGAATGTTCTCCTCTTTTTGGCCGCATTTTTTATCTTTTTGTTAAGCCACATTGGTTTGGAATTATTACTCCTACGTTTGCTGCCCATGGGAATGAATTTACGAGTATAACTAGCGAGCAACGTTTTTAATACATCCCATTTCTCTATGGTATTCTTTCCTTGAAACAAAAAAATCCCAGTCAATGCCCCTTAAAGCTTCCCTCATCATGGCAAAGTTGGCTTTGCTAAAGTTTAAAATTTTAGTAGAGCCTATATAGGGCTGTTTGTAAAAACTGATATTGAATGTGACCATATTGTGATCGCTGTTTCCCATGGGCTCCCCTACTGTATTATTCGATATCAATTTCCCATTGTTTGTTCATACCAAGTCTAAGATTGCATTGTACCTAGTTGGTTCTTCGATCAATTGAAGTAAGTAGTGATCATTTAGTGTGTGCAGTATCACATAAATCATTTGTCCAATTAATCTCTGGATAGTTAAAATCACCCAACACTATTACATCACCTAATCCTGACACTTTTTCGATTTGCTTCAGTAACAATTCCTCATCATACACATTAATGTCAGACGGCTTGTACCATATCCCTATTCGTAGCTTATTAGTTCCCTTTCCCCCGCATGCAATTTATACCCATAAAGTCTCCACAGTATTTACAGTCCCATCGTGAATGTCATACAAATGTAGACCTTGCCTTCCTCTCCTGCCTGTTTTCATTGCAATGCAGCGCACATGTCTATCTAACAATAAGTCCAAATGGCGTTTAACAGTACAAATGCATTTAAAACATTTATTAAAGAAAGGCGCAATATCTGGCACTCCACAATGCTTAATGAACTGAGGTCCCTAGAGGGCGGGGAGGTATGGGCTCCGTATTCGATAAACTCGCTGTCCCAGTTATATAGTGACGGTTCATTGAAATCATTTCAGCAATTAAAGGAGGAGTTTGGACTCCCGAACTCTTACTTCTACAGATTTCTACAGCTCAGGCACGCCTTGCAGGCGCAATTTGGAGATTCCCCCCCAGCGCTCCTCCCCTTTCCCATAAAAACATTTCTACATTCACTGGGTCGAGTCAAGGTGATTTCCTTCACCTACTCATACCTTCTTCAAACAATGCATGCAGACCCGCTCTCGAATCTTCGGGAGAACTGGGAGTGTGACTTGGGTCCCATAGACGGGGATGACTGGGAGGGCGCTTCGGGCAATCCGAGCCAGGTCACCAAATCGCTGCGGTTTCAGCAGATACAGCTTTTTATTCTGCATAGATCATACATGACACCGAGCAGGCTGGCCAGATTCAGGTCTGATAGTGTTGATGTTTGTCCCAAGTGCGGGGCTGCCGGAGGCACATTCTGGCACCTCATATGGGAATGCCCGTTGCTGCAGGTGTGCTGGGGTCGGGTCGATTCTGGAACATACGGGAACACAGAGGGGATTGCTGACTCCGAGATTTTGTATTCTGGGGGTGGGCGACTCTGATTCTGGGTCCCGGTGGGAAAGCATGTATGCCCGCAGCATATGCGCACTTGCAAAAGTGTGTATCACGCGGACATGGATGGCCCCCAGTCCTCCCACAATACCTGCTCTTAAAAGTTTGGTCAACGATACCCTATTAAAAGAACGATATGTATATATGAAATATAATGCCCTTACCAGATACGAGAAGATTTGGTCTCCTTGGATCACTTCCACATACTCCTCCCTTGCCCTTCAAATGTAGCGGGCACTGGCCATCGATGCGGAAGCGCTGTGTGGGCCCCGGGGCGTTGGGCCGAGCCTTTTATCTCCCCTGAACGCAGCTGTTTAATCATCTAGCTGTCGCACCACCACCACACCATGCACACATTAGCTTGACTAGGCTTGAGTTTGTTTTAGAGGGTTAGTTCGGGGGTAGTGGGGTTGTGGGCTATATACGGCTCACTAGACGGGGTAATTACACATAAGGTGGGGGGAGAAAATATTGAAAATGTTAAGTATGTGAACCATGACTTGGCTACAGACTACAAACAATATGCATACTGTGGGAAGACCGCACGGAAATGGTAACACGGGGAATGTCATTCATACATATATACTATCATAAAGTTAATATGAATGACTCAGAATACTGTGATTATCCACTATGATTCCTAATGTATACTGAAATGTCTGTATCTCTAATTATATGGTGAATAAAAATTACTCTATTTAAAAAAAAAAAAGAAAGGCGCAATATCAATAAACCTCCCGGGGGTTTGATGCAGATTAATTTACATCAATATAAAAACTACACACAACTTAAAAAATACAATGTATGCTAAAACTAACTGGAATATGTGATTAATGTATGTTCACACTGAATGTTCACGTTTGAAGATGCTGGGCAGTTGTTGCAACAGAAACTGTTCTGATAATGTACTGTAGTAGTGCTTTTTCTTGGGACTCTCACTTTGCAGGGAGTGTAGCTTATATTGGCAGTTGAGAGCCACATATATACTGGGCCTTTTATGAGATACACTGACTGTACTCTCTCATACTAAGAGGAGGAAGAAAAGGATACTATGGGTCGCAGCTACTGTCCTTTCTTACAAGTCATATTTCCAGTGTGGTGCAAGAGCTCCATCTTATGCCTACTAGGGCTCACTAATACCACGTTCACATTGCCATTGCCGGGTCATACCCAGGAATTGGATACGTGTTCTTCCCGGGTGTGACCCCCGCATTGGACTTGGGCAGTGTGAATGGGGTGGCTGCCCGACCCGGCAATATGCTGGGTCGGGTCCGTGGGCGGGGCCAGAGGCAACATTGGAGGCGGTGCTGGAGATGACATCTCCGCACCACCTTACCCTATGCTGTGAATGGGTGATGGGTCGTACCTGGGTAACCCGTTCACACTGCGCCTAACCCGGGAATAAGCGCTCTTTATTTCAGGGTTGAATTACTGGGTCAGGCGACCAGGAATTCGGCAGTGACCCGTTCACAACTGCACAGCAACCCGCGTCGACCTTGCAAAATACCGGGTAGATACCGGGTTTCTTGTGTAGTGTCAGTATCAGCCAGATCCCTACAGCTAACTTTCACTCAAAGGCTCAACCCATCAGGACCGTCCTGTTACATTATGTTCTTCCACCCACCCCCTCACCCACCCCAAAAAAAATAACATTTGTGATGTTTCCAGATATGTAAACAGTTTTGGAAGGAGCTAAAGGATTGGCCTACCTCCATGTAACAGTCAAAATTACGTTATACTCTTAATAATGCTTTTCTAATAGCTCTAACCAGATCCCGTCTAATGAAAAAAGGCAGGATATCCACTTGCCGTAAGAGTCAGGACAAATATTGTGACCCACCACTACTCCAATCCAATTTAGAACAATTACCTCTGTGAGCACCTCTGCTTCCCCTCCTCCTCTAAACAACTTATTTATTAATTTGTCCTCCCATGTCCTGACTGTTGATTAAATGAGTCTGATGAATAAAGCTCTATTCTATGTCCCCACAACAAAATTCAACCAATTTGAATGGAAGGTGGACTCACGGAAACACCAGAGAAACGTAAAATTAAGAGTATTTCAGCAAAAATGTATCATCAATTGAGTCAGAAGGTTCTGACCATCCCCTGAGACCAACTTCACACATTGACCCACAGACTCATAATGCTTCAATCAGAAGCTACTCACGTATGCTGGAGTCTGCTCTGGATACAGAGACGAAAAAGCTATCAAAGGTGCCTTCCAATTTGACCAAGGAAGAATTTGAAGCCTTGAAAAATTTGAGCAGTACTGAAAATGTGATTATATGTGCAGCCGATAAAGGAGGAGCTATTGTGCTCCAAGATCGTCAAATATATACTGATGAAATTTATTGTCAACTTAGTGCTCAATCTGTTTATGGTAAATTGCAAGGTGATCCAACAGTAATATACAAAAAGGAAATTGATGCAATTCTCCTGAAGGCATATCGGGATTCTATAATTGATAAAATAACCTTTAACCACTTGCCTGGCATGGTCACATCAGATGCGACCATGCCTGCAAGTGCTCTTTCTGACCTGGTCGCACAGGATGCGACCAGTCAGATAGAGAGTGTTAGCAGTGGCAGGGAATATAAACTTCCCTCCGCTGCTGTTGTCAGAGGGACCGGAAGGTCCCTCTGCCTCCCTACACTCTTCCCCCTGTGTCTGCCGTGCTACCGATCACTGCTGATCGGTCAGCACGACAGGTTCCCCCCCCCCTCCAGCAGCTGCAGACAATGGCAGCCGCTGGGGAGAGTAAATGAACCCTCCTAAGCCACCCCCAGACCCACCATGCATACATGCAGACTGTCCCGGCTTTCAAAATGAAAGCCGCGATAGTCTCGATGTTCCGATGGTCGCAATGTTCCCGATGTTCTTCACCTAATTCATGAATAAAAAACCCGACAATTTCGGAGCGGTTTTCGGCGAAATAAATCATCAGTTAAGTGGTTAAAGCCCTCACGGTAGAGTATCCAGAAACACCCATTTTATATTCCTTGCCGAAAGTTCACAAGAGCTTGGTGTCCCCACCAGGAAGCCGGATAATTTTGGCGCGTGGGTCGCTTTACAGTGAAAAGCCAAATATCTTGACTTTTACCTTCAGCCAGTCATCCAAGCAGAGCCGACCATATTAATTGACACAACACAATTATTACTACTTCTGCAAAATTGCACACAGCTCCCGGATGAATGTGTATTAAGTAGTATTGATGTAGTAAGTCTCTATACTAACATCCCGCACGACGAGGGAATCATGGCCATGAGATGTCTCCTGGAGGGTAATACCCATTACAATGGACCGAATGTTGAATTATTTCTATTACTTTTGAGAATGACCTTAACACGCAATTTTTTCTATTTTGATGCTGCGTACTATCTGTAGCGCCTGAGGTGCGCTATTGGGAGCAACGTGGCCCCAGCGTTTGCTAACCCGATTATGCTGGCAATTGAAAGAAAGTTGTTCTTGGAGAATTTGTCATTTGCTAAGGGAGTTATTCTATTTATGTGATACACAGATGAACTCCTTGTGATATGGGCTCGCAGAGGATTTTGTCAAGCATATCAGAGTTATTAATCAAATGGACAACATTAATTTGACTTTTGATATGACCACTGACACTATCCATTATTTTTATGTCCTCCTCACCAGAAAAGGCACGGGCCTTGAAACATCTGTGTACCATAAGCCCACGGATAAGAATACCTTGCTGCATGCTAAGAGCTTTCACCCAGAAGCTATGAAGAAGGGTTTACCATATCCCCAGTTTCTAAAGGCAAGACGCATTCCGAGTAATATTGTGGATGCAGAAAAAGAAATAGATGGGATGATGGACCAATTCATACAGAGAGGCTATTGGAAGGGGACTCTTGTAAAAGCCAAAACTGAAGCCTAAGCAGCACCACGTGAGCAATGTCTACACAAGAAAAGCATGTCCACACGGAAGGTGACGCCATTGACCACCACATATACCATGGCCAGTGGATTGATAAGAAAAACTGCTAGGAAGTTTCTGCCTATTGTGAAGTCCGATAAATCAATTCCGACACTAAAAAACAGTGAATTGCTTAAATGTCATCGAAGAGGTCGAAATTTAAAGGACTGGCTTGTCCATTCTGATATAACTCTGCAACAGAGAGAGTTAAGGTCACATTTCTTGAGTAAAGCCCCAGGCTCCTACAAGTGCACTGGATGCACGACTTGTAGATATCTGGAAACCGGATCATCAGTTTTGCATCCACATTCAGGAAAAAGATAGCAATTAAGCATGTGCTGACATGTACTTCGAAATTTGTGGTATACATTATTAAGTGTCCGTGTGGACTTGCATACGTTGGCAAGACTTTATGCACTTTCCGTGAGCGAGCAGCGCAGCATAGGTCTGCTATTAGAAATCCTCTAGAGGACAAATCCATTGAGCAGCCAGTAGCTAGGCACTTTAAAGAGGTACTGTAGGTCATTCCATGGCAACGCTGCAGTATAAACTTATTGACCATGTCCCTCCCATGGTAAGGAGAGGTGATCATAACAAAAAACTGCTTTAGTTAGAAGAGCGTTGGATTTATGATTTAAATCCTGTCTCACCTGCTGGCCTTAATGAGAAATTGTCATTTCTGTGTTTCCTCTAGAAATCCTCTTTAATATACTCTTCATAAATGCCCTTTCAGCTTATTACAGTATGATATGGCATAGGTGTCAAAGTCAGAAAAATGTTTCTATGCACGTTGTCATATTTGCACCGCACACTGGTCTGCGCTGCGCATGCGTACACTCTCCCGTGAAGGCGCATACCCGCAATAGCGTGCACCCGCGGGCGCACGGTATGCGTATTTACGGTAGAGTTTATGTAATCGTAGCGTGCGACTCATTCGTTACATATTTTCACAATTAATGTAGTTTATAGATCATGATCCCTTTGATAGTTTCTGAAAGTTTGGTTAATATAGAAAGTCCGGAATGGAGGAATTCCTCTTTGTATTGTACGAAGGGTCTGACAAGAGTCATACAGCAGTGTTTGGTACCCATCGGAAGAGTATTTAATTAGCAATATTCCGGTGTTGGTTTGGAGCGTATAAATCGCTCGTGCGGATAGTTATGGACATAAGAAGTTTATGTCCATTTCTATTATTTACTCATACTCAGGTATGCGGCGGGAAACCCAGTTTCCCACCCACCTGAGCTGTTGGAAATCGTCACAGCCCACCTGTATGAATCAACCTATGACCTTTTGTTATGATGCAGGGCCGAATTCCTTCGTCCAATGGACAATGGGATTGTAGGGACTATGAGATTGCATTGTGTGTGGGGCATAAATAGGCAGGCCGACCATATCCAACTTCACTCTCATCAACGGTTTTCTGCTGATAATCGGGAGCTGGATATCGAGGCGCATGCGATCATACCCTTTGTGCGTAAGTTTCTCTCCGTAATCATATTGTCTTACTGTGAGCCAATCTCTCTCTCTCCGTCTCTCTCTCTCTCTCTCTCTTCTCTTTCTCTCGTATCTCCCATTGACTAGTATTGTATTGTATTAGATCAGCATAGTATTGTAGTGTATTTCTTGTATAGTTATTTGGTTAGGAAGTCTCTGTTATATTGTAGTGTATCATTTGTACTGTGATTCTTTTTGCAAGTATAATAGTTATAATACAGATAATAGGCTTTGGACCCTAAACAGGTATCTGTGTATTTTCTCATAGTGTTGTGTTCACTTGAGCGTCGGTGACGCTCAAGCAGCTTTGTAGCTAGTCAGGTTACACAAGGTTGCACTTACACCCTGTATTCACATTAAGGTATTCTGTGTATTTCATTGATAAAAGGTTTAGTCATAAAGGTATAGCGTTGTGAGCGTCTGCGCCGCTGGTGATCTCCTCGTGGTCTCGAGCGTCCGCTACGCCGTAGCGAATCATTACTCTAATCATAGCCAATAACGTGCTGTCCTGTGATCTCTGGGCCGTGAGCGAACGTGACGCTTGAGCGTCTCGCCTACGGCTGAGCGATCGTTACGCAACTAGCGTACCCTTACGGTACTTCTTAAGTAAACAGCGTACTGTGTTCTTAGACTTCATTAAGGGTTGTTTATACGACAAAAGAATTTAGCATTGTCAATTGGGGACTCGTCCTGTCCTTCTCATATCTGCACTAGGTAGATCAGCAGACATTATCCCCCAGCAAAGGGTGGGAGGTTGTCTCGCAGTGCTGACGGGATAAGCGTCTGCTTCGCTTAGATAAAGAGTGCTGAAGGAATCCGGGAACCGGAAGTAAGAACAAAACGCTTGTGTCTTTTAAAACTGTATTTCTCTTCTGTCTTGCGTATACACGCACGCATACATATATATCTGCATTTCTTTTTTCAAATTTCGTATATCACTATTCCTGTTTGCCAATTTTTATAGTTGATAGAAAGTGCTAAAAGAGATTTGCTGTTATTTCATAGTAGAGGTAATAGTTAAAATATAGACCAACACACGGCTTGTCTGGGAGATAAGGCAGTCAGTGTGGTGTGCGGTAGATGATCAGGGATCATCTACATTGATAAAGGTAGAAATTGTGTTACGGTAGACCTTTGTTTTGCGTACACGTGTCTCTAACAAAGACTAGCGTACGCAATCCAGAGGCAGACGCACGCAGCGTACATTACGCAACGTAGCGTCCGGTTACGCCCACGTAGCTCAAGTCACGAAAAGTTGGATTTTAGCGCAAAGCGATAATTAACGCAAAGGCGATAAATAACGCACAGCGGTAGATAACGCGACGCGGTAAATAACGCAAATCTATTTTTGGAAAAATCTGAAATTTAGTTTAACAGATCCTGCTCCTAATTGGTAACACAGCTGGGCTGAAGACAATTTCTGCGCAGAAATAGATATAGAAACAAAGTGTACATGTGTTGAGTGAGTGTGTTTTTATCACATAAGTTTATATAACTTAGAGGTTGAACCAAAAGGAAAGTCGGGTACTCGTCAAGGAACATACGTGTAAGTGACATATACGGTGGCTAGGGAGGCATCCCTGGTTAAATAATATTTGAGCATTAGAGTATAACAGACCAGGAGGTCATAAGGTAACAGACCAGGAGGTCATAAGGTAACAGACCAGGAGGTCATAAGGTAACAGGTAAAATAGACAAAGAGGTCCGCTATAAAGGTACAAGAGGCACAACGCCAGGGGTGTTGGTGCAGAACCCATATAGGCCATACAAGCTCATGCTGAAGGAATTCGCAGCCGAAATTTTCGATTCCATTGATCTTTCAGTACAATAACAAGTAGTGCTTATGTACTGAACGATTGTACCGCACGTAATTGTGTGCAGTAGTTAGTAATCTGACCTAATACCATTAGAGTAAAGTGGTCACAAACGTTATTTGTACATTCTGACGTGATTTGTGTAATTTTTTATTTTTGGAAGGGAAGTTCGCTGGTCACTCAGGAACTATCTAACAACCCCACCTTTACTGGAAAGAGTAAGTGTCCTGCGGGTAACCCTCATATGTTCCAGTAAACAGAAGGTTCCATAGGGGCCCTGTATCGAGTACGCCAGCACCATATCGGTGTGATCAGGTCGTATTGGTCGAGGTGGGCGAGTGAGTGGGGTACTCGGTAAACCGCCACCGCCGGCCTATTGTGAATAATTTGGTTTGCTGTAAGGGTTCGCTGAAGACCGTGATATAAAGATCACAGGAGTAGTAAGCAACACCTGCAGATTATGGGGGCCAATTGTTCAGGTAGGGGGCGATCAACCTCGGATCGGGTTGATTCAGAGAACCGACCAGTTGGGTCGGCAAGGTACATCATGTGTGAAAAATACGGAAGTCACACAGAATCTTTATGTGATGAATGGGAGAGAATGACTGTACAAGACAGGGAGAAATTCCCAAGAATAGGTAGCTTCAGTCCAGAAGTGTTACAAAATTTAAGGAGGAGGATATGTCTCATAAAATCAACAAAGAGACGAATTCAGCATCATGATTATTTACAGTTGTGGCAGCAGGAAGGTGAGATACAGAGAGGTTTGGCTCTGGCGGCGGGATCTGGGGCAGTCAGGAAGCTGATAGCCACAGCCCCTCCTCCACCATACATTGCAGGAGAGAAGTTGATTGCGGAGAGAAACGCACTGGGTTGTAAAACACAAACTCTTAGTAACCCTGTAAATGTCAATGATGTTAACCAAGTAACCCAGGCAATTATTAACCCGTGCAAGTTGTACCCTGTTTTGAACTTTCCTCAGGAGTGTGATCAAGAAGACGATTCGACAACAATTTCAGCGCTCTCTCTAGCGGCCACCATATCAGAAACCACAGTAGGAACTGCACCTCTCACGAGATTAGTGAAGGCCCCTAGCGGAGGGATAGGTGAGGTCGTGTCAACGGGTAAGTATGGCACCATGCATTACACTGAAACAATTTCACCACAAGCTGTAGAATCTACACAGAATGAAGTTGTTAGAGTTAATCCAGTTAAGGTGATAGTAGTTCCCAATGGGAAAACAGATGCATCAGGAGCCACACCCGTTAGGAACATTGCCATGTATTGCCCGTTTACTAGAATGGAATTGAGGACTATAGTGTCTGAATTCCCAGACCCCAGAAAAGATTTAGTGGCAAGCCAAAAATACATCAGGGATCTAGGAAACACTTTAGAGCCCAATAATAAGGATTGGCAGATTGCTAAGAGCTTGCTTACCTTCCAATGTCGACTCAGTTCAATTCTTGACTGATTGTGGACTAGATAAAGATGTACCGCTTACAGATGTGTACGACAAGGATAATGTAAAAAGGATAAATTTGCAGCTAAAAGAGTATTTCCCAGCCGTTGCTAAATGGAATAAAATATTTTCCATTAAGCAAAAGGAGTCCGAAACGGCAACAGAATATTTTCACCGGGCACTATTAGAAATGGCAAAATACACTGGTATAGAAGACATTAGGACCAACCCAAACCATCAAGAAGTAGCAGTATCTGTACTGATGGATGGTTTAAAGGAAACATTAAAAGCTAGGGTACAGACCACGCAACCATGTTGGCGAGGTCTGTCGGTGTCCACTTTGAGAGAGGCTGCTATTGATCACGACAGAAACATCACCAGGCACAGAGAGTCGCAAAGTGATAAGTTGATGTCAGTAAGTATACAGGCGCTGACCACAAAGCAGCCTGCGTATGTACCATCGAATCCTGTAAGTAAGTCAACTGTAATAACTTGTTATTCCTGTAACAGACCGGGACACTATGCACGAGAATGTAGAGTAAGAAATGTACCAAAATCTTTTCAACCCCCTAGACAACGACACGACACACGACATTGGGAGCAGGGTCCACAGAGGCGGAGGTTTGAGCCACATACAGGGGAAACAAAAAGATATCCCCCGAACAGAGACTGGCATGCCTCTGGTAGTTCCCAGCTAACTCCCTCACAAGTAGTCGCTGCCAGCGGGGTACAGGCAGGTCACCATACCCAATAGGGGTGTGGCCATACCTGTAATCTGCAGCCAGTTAAGTTGATTGCCAGTCTTGGAAGCGAACCAGAGATTGCAATCAATGTAGCTGGTAAAACTTTAAACTTTCTTGTAGACACAGGGGCGGCCAAGTCAGTGATAAATTCGACAGTGGGCATGAGAACCACTGGTAGGACAATTCCAGCCATGGGAGTAACAGGAGTAGTCCAGCACTACCCTGTTAGCAAACCAGCCGAGATTACAATAGGGCCTTTGCATACCAAGCATTCCTTTTTGCTGGCTGCATCTGCACCAACTAATCTCCTGGGTAGAGACTTACTATGTAAAATGGGTTGCGTCATTTATTGTACGCCTGAAGGTGTATTCTTGGACATTCCTGAGAATCACGCTCAGGAAGTACGAGACATGTTAGACTCCCCATCAAAATTAATGTCACATTCCATTATGACAAATAGGAATCCATCCCAAGTAGAAGAGATGACATCTCAGATACCAGAGTCACTTTGGACAAAAGATGGACAGGACACTGGATTAATGGCAAATGTAACTCCAGTAGTTGTACAAGTAAAAGATGGTAGGATAGCTCCAAAAATCCCACAGTATCCTCTGAAGCCAGAGGTGGAGTTAGGAGTTTTCCCAGTAATAGAGCGCTTGCTACAACAGGGCATTCTAGTAAGAACGTCCAGCACAGCCAATAGTCCCATCTTCCCTGTTAAAAAGAGTGGGGGGAGGGGTTACAGACTAGTGCAGGATCTAAGGGGGATTAACAAAATAGTTGAGAGTCAGTTCCCCGTAGTGCCTAATCCAGCTGTCATCCTAATGCAAATTCCTCCCACTGCCAAATTTTTCACTGTTATTGACCTCTGCTCCGCTTTCTTTTCGGTACCTCTGCACCCTGACAGCCAATATTTGTTTGCTTTTACATACAGAGGAGTCCAATACACATGGACTCGGTTACCCCAAGGTTTCATAGATAGTCCAAGTATATTTTCTCAGGCTTTGCATGATTGTTTACAGTCTTTCCAACCAGAGAGTGGATCAGTATTGATACAGTACGTGGACGATTTACTGCTGTGTTCAGATTCACTGGAAGCCTCTCTGAAGGATACGAAACAACTCCTGTTTCATCTTTCAGACACAGGTCACAAGGTTTCCAAAGACAAGTTACAATTATGCGAAACTAAGGTAAAATATTTGGGACACTGTCTAACACAAGGACTGAGACACCTGACCGCTGATAGAATCCAAGCCATTAGAGACATGACACTGCCACAAACCCAGCAACAGATCAGGACGTTTTTAGGAATGTGTGGGTATTGCCGTAATTGGATCCCAGGGTTTTCCATATTGGTGTTACCTTTGCAGGAAATGGTCTCCTCAAACAAACCTGATAGGATCTCGCATACAGACGAATCCGAAACAGCATTTGAGAGACTCAAACAGTGCCTAACGCAGGCGCCAGCACTAGGTATGCCAGACTATGGGAAACCCTTTGAACTATACGGAACAGAAAGTGCTGGGTGCGCAGCAGGTGTACTAACCCAAAAACACGGTGATGCCAGCAGGCCAGTTGCATACTACAGCGCTCAGCTAGATACGGTAGCGCGATCCCTCCCCACATGCTTGCGAAGCGTTGCTGCGATAGCATTGCTAGTGACAAAAAGCGAAGATGTCGTGCTAGGCCACAACCTCACAATCCATACACCACATGCGGTATCTGCCTTATTGAATTCTGCCCAAACCAGACACGTCTCATCAGCAAGGTTTACAAGATGGGAATTGGCATTAATGGCCCCAGTAAACATCACCATAAGGAGATGCAGCGCATTAAATCCTGCAACATTTCTCCCAGGTGTGCCTGGTCAGACACAAAGGGTGGAAGGTGAGAGTGATGGGGAAGGAGGATTTAATGCAAAAGAAGATACACATGATTGTATGGAATATTTGACCCAAAATTTTACCGCAAGGCCTGACATCAGTGACAATCCACTGGAAGATGCAGAACTCACGTTCTACACTGACGGTAGTTGTCATAGACAGTCAGACTCGGGAGACTTGTGTACTGGATACGCAGTCGTAGATGACCAAGACACCATAGAAGCGGAACCACTAGGCCCACCTCACTCAGCCCAGGTTGCTGAACTGGTCGCCCTAACCAGAGCATGTGAATTGGCTAAGGGCAAGTCAGCCAATATCTACACCGATTCTAGATACGCCTTCGGGGTAGTACATGATTTCGGAGCCCTATGGCGCCTCAGAAATTTCATGACGGCAGCTGGTACACCGATAGCGCATGCAGCTCACATAAAAAGGCTTCTAACAGCGATACAGGAACCCGACAGAGTGGCTGTTATCAAATGTAAAGCACATACATATAGTCAAGACCCAGTGTCACTTGGTAACAGCCGAGCAGACGAAGCCGCAAAGCTTGCAGCTGCTACCCCCATACAGACAGACACCACACAACTGATGGTATTTAATACCATCAACACACAGAAGTTGTGTGAGATGCAGAATTTGTGTTCCACACAGGAAAGAGCAGTCTGGAAAGCAAAGGGATATGGCCAGGAGTCCTCAGGGCTCTGGACGGATGGACATGGTAAACCAGTGGCCCCCAGAGCATATCTTCCATGTCTGGCTGAAGCAGCTCATGGGTTGACTCATCTAGGCAAGGAGGGAATGTGCAAATTGGTAAGAGCATACTGGTGCGCCCCAGGATTCTCCTCTCATGCGGGTAAAAGAGCAATGTCATGCCTTACCTGTCTGAGAAAGAATATTGGAAAAGCAATACCTACAGAACCATCCCATATCCCACCTGCCGGCGGCCCTTTCCAGGTAATACAAATTGACTTCATTCAATTACCCCCATGTCGAAATTTGAAATATGTACTTGTTTGTATAGATGTTTTCTCGAATTGGGTCGAAGCATTTCCAGCAGCTACAAATACCGCTATGTTTACAGCTAAGAAAATTGTACAGGAATTTGTATGTAGATATGGTATCCCTAGAATCATTGAAAGTGATAGGGGTACCCATTTTACCGGTGATGTCTTTCAAGGAATGTGTAAATTAATGGGTATTGATAGCAAGCTGCACACTCCGTACCGTCCACAGGCGAGTGCGAAGGTCGAAAGAGTGAACAGCACTATTAAAAATAAATTGAGTAAAGTAATGGCAGAGACAGGATTGACGTGGCCAGAAGCTTTACCCATTGTTTTGTATAGCATCAGAACCACTCCCAGGTCCCCTCTTAATCTGTCTCCTTTTGAAATCTTGTTTGGTCGACAACCGCATGTCATGATTAACCCTCAGGATGATTTGAAATGTAACAATGAAGTAACTGTAAAATACTTGATTAACATGAGTAAACAGTTGAGGAATCAAAATGATAATCTGAAATTGGTGATTCCTGATTTACCAGATAGTAATTGTCATGACATTGAACCTGGGGATTATGTAATGATACGAAATTTTCTACGCTCAGGTTGTCTTATTGATAGATGGGAAGGACCATACCAGGTCTTATTGACTAGCACCACAGCATTGAAGGTTGCTGAGAGAGAGACTTGGGTCCATTCATCCCACTGCAAAAAGGTTGCTGATCCAGAGAGGTCCCGTGATAAGGAACAGACGGTAGAGGTTGTATCACTGGAGTGTCTGTTCCAGGAGGACTGAGGCGGCACCTGAGCCTTGAAGACCGAAAGCAGCTGTCGACTCCCCACTCCCTTTTATTGTTTTCCTCCACTTCCCATCCCCTCTCCCTTAAAATTTCTTTTTCCCCCTTCTCATTCTTCTCCATTTCCTCCTCAAAGATGGACTTGCCCCAAGAGACTGTGATCCGGATTTTGATGTTAACTATGATGTTGACCAGAGCAGTCTGTTCCGGCGAGAGTACCATGGAGGTCGAGAGAGGTTCTGGAATGGGTTCCGATTATGATGATGGAGGCGTAGTTTTCCAAGATCAACCAAACCAACAAGCAAAGGCGAGTATCAGAAAACGATCCGATAGAAGAAATTGTGATGGATTGTTAGCTGAAGAAAACTGTATCTGTAGGCTTTGTGACAATTTGGTTGAAGATGGATGCATAAAGAAATGCCAATCCAGTTTTAATATCCATATGGACCGGCATCCATTGAGTGACTATCACTCCTTAGTGGGTAACGTGTTAAACCAAACAGATTGTTGGGTATGCTCTCAAGTACCTCAGGGTCATAGCAAATCAGGGCTAGTACCATTTCCTTTAACGTTAGGGGAGGTACTTGAGCTAAGTGGTGGGAGACCGGTGGACCGGAGGTTTAATATCTCCAGCCCTCCTAGTTTGAAGCTCCACCAATACCATGTGGATAGGTCCCTCTTATGTTTTAATATCTTCAATCCCCGTAAGCCGGGAAATTGGGAAGTGTCATGGAGCAACCTTACCATGACCTTTTCACACAGAGCAGATAGAATGCCTACAGATACAGAGCTTGTACGCCACATAGCCAGTAGAGGAAAATCTTTCCGGTATCGATATACCTTAGGAAATAGGATTACTAGAGTTGGAGAGGTATCACCAGGATACTGTGCACATATCGTACAAACTGATACGTGCCTTAAACAGATGGAAGAATTAGGGTCAGGAGATTTCACCTGGAAGGTTTGTAACATGGTAATGTCCTTCTCCGTCCCTTATGTTCTCCCCGATGACGCATATTTCATATGCGGGAGAAAGGCGTACAAGTGGCTTGCCCCAAACTCTGAAGGATTGTGTTATATTGGAAAAGTATTGCCTGAAGTGATGACTGTTACACATGACAAAATGAAGGACATACACCGTGGTGCCCAAGCTCCTTATACTCACACTCATTACGAGCACCGAGTTAAAAGACAACTGTCAGAAAGGTTAGAGCATCCGGCCTCTGATCTTATCCATGAATCCACCGGGATTCAGGTTCTGGTAGCGTTAGATTTCACTCGCACCGCTCGAGGAGTGATGAATTATAGATACATTTCCGCACTCGCCAATTTGTTAGATAATATCACTGAAATGTATGATGACACGTTTAGATACACTGGAAGAGAACTTCAAGCTTATAAAACAGAACTAGTTCAGCATAGGATGGTTCTTAATTATCTTACAGCAGTAACAGGCGGATATTGTGTTACATTGGCAACACAGTACGGCATAAAGTGTTGCACGTATATCACAAATAGCACCGAGGATCCGGTAGAGGTCATAGACCAAAAGATGGACGATATTCTCCAATTGAAGTGGGAATTTCGTCGAAAACACAATCTCACCCTTGCTGCTGTAGGTAATGAGCTGACTGGTTGGGTGTCATGGTTGAACCCGCGAAATTGGTTCTCCGGTTTAGGAGACTGGGCTCAAGGAGTCATAATGGATGTTGGAAAGTTTCTACTATGTATCTTAGGTGTTGTTATATCGATTGGATTGATATTTAGATGCGGGCAGGCTTTAATGAGGTGCAAACAAAGTACAAAAGTGATGAGCTTGAGGAGTGAGGAAACCGTAATTAACCTGGATTTGATTTATGACCCAATGATAGAAACCAGAATGTGATGAAAATGCGATTATACGGTCCGTTTCTTTCACCTGTTTTTCTGCTTTTCTCCAAGATACAAAGACCCCCTTGGACGAGGAAGTTGACGAGACGCTATACAGACAACAGACAAGCACCAAAGATGAAGTTTTGACAACCTATGATATGGACACTTGATGAACTTTGCCATGGATCCCCAGTTTCCCTAGTATTTTTAAACTCACGCTAGCCCAACATTTTTGTAAATCTGATGGCACTGACAAAGCTATTTGCTCATGCCCAAGGAGCAATACAGCGCAAAGAAGACGACTCTCAACAGATACCGAACAAAACTTCAACAACAGATGTACATTTCCCTGACATAGAATACCACCGCATTTACCGTAATTATGTCTTTTCTTCATTTCTACAACCCTCAGGTAATAACACACATAGTATAGGGAATACAGGCACAGATATCAGCAATCACATATTCCCCCATTCATGTATCATCAACTAAAATGTGCTCCCCATTCTGTTCAAAAGCCGAAATGAGCTCGGTAAAGTTTGACAGCCCATCCACAGACCTGTACCACGGGATAAGAAGGAATTCAAATGTATACTTCGCAATACCTCGAAGCTTGATTTACCACACGTACGGCACGATGATACATGACCCTCCAAACATGGACTCATACACACATGCTTCTGCTTTCTCACTAGGTCATACCCTCTTCACACCTACTCCTCTCTTCTTCCTTACCCCACCATGGAAATCAATTAACCCCTGACTTACATTTTTTCTCCTTTTGAAATGTTTTAGAAAGTGGCAGTTATTATTGACTGCCAAAGGGTGGACTGTCAAAGTCAGAAAAATGTTTCTATGCACGTTGCCATATTTGCACCGCACACTGGTCTGCGCTGCGCATGCGTACGCTCTCCCGTGAAGGCGCATACCCGCAATAGGGTGCACCCGCGGGCGCACGGTATGCGTATTTACGGTAGAGTTTATGTAATCGTAGCGTGCGACTCATTCGTTACATATTTTCACAATTAATGTAGTTTATAGATCATGATCCCTTTGATAGTTTCTGAAAGTTTGGTTAATATAGAAAGTCCCGGAATGGAGGAATTCCTCTTTGTATTGTACGAAGGGTCTGACAAGAGTCATACAGCAGTGTTTGGTACCCATCGGAAGAGTATTTAATTAGCAATATTCCGGTGTTGGTTTGGAGCGTATAAATCGCTCGTGCGGATAGTTATGGACATAAGAAGTTTATGTCCATTTCTATTATTTACTCATACTCAGGTATGCGGCGGGAAACCCAGTTTCCCACCCACCTGAGCTGTTGGAAATCGTCACAGCCCACCTGTATGAATCAACCTATGACCTTTTGTTATGATGCAGGGCCGAATTCCTTCGTCCAATGGACAATGGGATTGTAGGGACTATGAGATTGCATTGTGTGTGGGGCATAAATAGGCAGGCCGACCATATCCAACTTCACTCTCATCAACGGTTTTCTGCTGATAATCGGGAGCTGGATATCGAGGCGCATGCGATCATACCCTTTGTGCGTAAGTTTCTCTCCGTAATCATATTGTCTTACTGTGAGCCAATCTCTCTCTCTCCGTCTCTCTCTCTCTCTCTCTCTCTTCTCTTTCTCTCGTATCTCCCATTGACTAGTATTGTATTGTATTAGATCAGCATAGTATTGTAGTGTATTTCTTGTATAGTTATTTGGTTAGGAAGTCTCTGTTATATTGTAGTGTATCATTTGTACTGTGATTCTTTTTGCAAGTATAATAGTTATAATACAGATAATAGGCTTTGGACCCTAAACAGGTATCTGTGTATTTTCTCATAGTGTTGTGTTCACTTGAGCGTCGGTGACGCTCAAGCAGCTTTGTAGTTAGTCAGGTTACACAAGGTTGCACTTACACCCTGTATTCACATTAAGGTATTCTGTGTATTTCATTGATAAAAGGTTTAGTCATAAAGGTATAGCGTTGTGAGCGTCTGCGCCGCTGGTGATCTCCTCGTGGTCTCGAGCGTCCGCTACGCCGTAGCGAATCATTACTCTAATCATAGCCAATAACGTGCTGTCCTGTGATCTCTGGGCCGTGAGCGAACGTGACGCTTGAGCGTCTCGCCTACGGCTGAGCGATCGTTACGCAACTAGCGTACCCTTACGGTACTTCTTAAGTAAACAGCGTACTGTGTTCTTAGACTTCATTAAGGGTTGTTTATACGACAAAAGAATTTAGCATTGTCATAGGTTATTTAGAAAAATATTCGAGCAATATCTGTAATCATGCTATTGTATCTATATGATACTTTTTGTTATTATGCTCCTATTGAGCTGCTGGTGAAATTATTATGACTATTCCATACAATTTAATTATGCTGTGTCCGTGTCAGGCTCCGGAGCCTTACCTCCGGCGGGTGCTCCCGCGGGTTACCATCCCGCTGGTTGGCGCGGCTGCGGCGGCAGGGAGCTGCTGGCGGTGGGTCCTTCTGGACGGATGTGCGTCTGCCAAGGGCCGAGGGTCTGGAGAGCCGGGCGCTGCGGCGGGGATCGATGTGGTAAGGTCCTCGAGTAGTGACACAGTATAGTGTGTTGGAGATAGAAGCTGGCTAAAGCTGTGTGCTGGGGGCAGCCATGTTGGAGACCAGAGTATTACCAATAAAGTTCCCAATCTGTGTCCAGCCAATCCTGCATGTTCTCCCCTTACAAAAGGGGGCTGGCTCAGAGGGAGAGTGCCAGTGCTTCATGTTACCTCCTTGTGAAAGGTTCTCCAGCTCTGTGCTCCCAGGTTACTGTGCTCTCATTCATCGGTTACCTAAACGCTGCTGCAGTCCTGCTGTCTAAGTCCGTTGCCACTCGTGGAAGCGCTCACGGGGTCCCAGGTCGTAGAGGAGCTCCAGGTGCTAACAGCGGTTCCTGCAGACGTCTTCATCTCTTCAAAGTCCAAGTTCTTCAGCCTCATCTTTCAATCACAAACCACAGTCTTCATTTCTTCAAATTCCAAGTTCTTCAGCCTCATCTTTTAATCATAAAACACAGTCTTCAGTTCTTCTTTACCGGAGTTCTTCAGCTTCACTCTTCAAGTCATTTAACCATAGACTCTAATTCTTCCAGTTTCTCCGATTGCTCCAATATTCGTGTACATCCTGATTACTCATTGAAACTACAGTTATCTTCCTACGAAGTCCTCCTTTTCTTTATGCCCTCCGGCCAACGTGAATACTTAGTTTGGCTTCCACCCCATGAGGAGGAATTACATTCAGCCTCCTCGTTTACTCTCCTCACAGGTAGCTGTCCTTTCAGCCAAAACTCGGTTGTCGGAACCCCAACCTACGCCGAGCGTGACAGTCCGCTGCCGAGTTTAAAAGTTATCAATTCACATGCTGATGTATAATGATGGTTATTAATGTGGCAGAATTAGTGATTGTTTAATCTATTTGGCCCTTTAAAACAAAAGTACATGATAGAGTAAGCCTGCGCTTGTATAGGTTTTAGTATTTGTTGGTGGTAGCCATGGAAACAGGCTCCGCCCCCTACTGCCGGCCGGGCGCCATGTGACGTCATCACGCTCGCTCCCAGAAGTGCAGGGGGAAGCGGGAACCAGATCCATACACTAGGTGCTATTTAAGGTAAGAATTGATTGCTATAATTTTTATCCTAATAAAAGGTGCCAATAAAGGAGCACCAGAAACGTTGATGCTTAAGCTTGTGTAGCTGCTGTGTTTATTTACATATCCGTGGAGTGCCGCACGTTCCATCTAGATTTTCTGCATAGTTCCATGTTGGTCTGTGGGAAGGCAACCAGGTACTATTGTTTCCAATATGGAGTGCCGGTCAAACATTCTTTCTTCCTCATATTTTCTTGCAGCTGCAGTGTGTCTTATGTAATGATTAGCATTGTTGATTTCACGTTTCCTTTTTCTCATTCTTTTTTCTACCTTTTCTTTCTCTCATTCATCTTTTGTCCTACCTGTCCCCTTTTCTATATTAGCCACCAAGATGTTTTGTTTAGTGCGTAAACAATTGCTTTACTGGAGTTTTAAATCTGATTTTGGATGCCCAGAGAAAGACAAGATATACAGTACAGGTTGAGTATCCCTTATCCAAAACGCTGGGGACCAGAAGTATTTAGGATATCAGATTTTTCCGTATTTTGGAATAATTGCATACCATAATGAGATATCATGGTGATGGGACCCAAGTCTAAGCACAGAATACATTTATGTTTCATACACACCTTATACACACAGTCTGAAGGTCATTTTAGCCAATATTTTTTAATAACTTTGCACATTAAACAAAGTGTGTGTACATTCACACAATTCATTTATGTTTCATATACACCTTTTACACACAACCTGAATGTAAATTAATGCAATATTTTTAATAATTTTGTGTATTAAACAAAGTTGGTGTACATTGAGACATCCAAAAACAAAGGTTTCACTATCTCACTCAAAAAATTCCATATTTCGGAATATTCTGTATTTTGGAATATTTGGATATGGGATACTCAACCTGTATTTCAACTAATTTCCTCCTTTAGAAACCTATATCCTATCTTATTTATCTTAATATATGACATCCAACCTTAAATCATATTCCTGGAATGTCTGGAATATCAACTCTCCTGTAAACCATAGACACATTCTCACCTACTTTAATAAGCTATATACAGACGTTTCTTTATTACAGGAAACTCATTTGACTTCGGAGAGACAAGCTACGTCATCAGGTAGCAGCCTCTTCTTTTAAATCAAAGGCGAGAGGCGTGGCCATTCTTATTTGCAAAGGGCTTTTGTTTGACATCCATCAGCAGATTATAGATCTAATGGGTCGTTACATTATTCTAGACATTACTATAGATGGTTCCTGGTACACCCTATGTAATGTATATGCCCCACTATCTACGATAATTACTTTTATCTAACCCTAAGTAACCTTCTGAGACCGTTTGCAAAGACTTCTTTCATTTTAGGAGGTGACCTAAATTTAGTTTCATACACCACTTTAGATAGAAAATTCTCATTGCATCAACCAGTACATCTTCCCAAAATAAATTTAGGTTATATTGTAGACCAACTTGACCTTATTGATATTTGGAGGAAACGTCATCCTATCGACCTACAGTAGAATGCACATAAAGTCTTTTCTAGGCTGGATTTTTTTTTTTTTGTTTGTCCACTACTCTGTCCACCAGCATAATTGACTCAAACATTGACCCTATCCCTCTGTCAGATCAATGCCCCTATTTGGATATCTCTTTAGGGTAGATTTACCTTAGACACTGACTCCCATTGGTGCTTCCAGGCAAAACTATATAATTTTCTAAAATTTAAATCTATGCTGGAAGCAGCTAGGGACAATTATGCCATTAGTAATGTCTTCCATGAAACGGACCTTGCTCTTTTTTGGCAAACTGCTAAAGCTGTTTTAAGGGGTGACATTATTATTTTTATATTGCAATATAAGAAAGATCAGGATACTGCTTACAGGGAGGCCCAGTCTGCCCTAACTACATTCTTTCAGGCCTTTAAAGCATCCTCCACCCTAATAATAATAATAATTTTATTTATATAGACAATAAACAAAAATTTAAGGAAGCAAAACTGAATTTTTAAAAGTTTCTGACGGCTGGAAAACTATTTTTTCCAGCATAGAAATAAACCTAGCCACCTACTTTCTAACTTACTTCGAGCTGATAGAGGCCACTCACATATTACAGCATTGAAGGATGACATATCAACCACCCGTTTTGATGGGAAACCTATTGCCAATATTTTTTAGGATTTCTACCAGCGTCTATAGTCTTAAAACCCCATTAATCTGGATAATAAGCAGTCGTTTTGGCAAAATATTTCACCGACACAAATCCGAATGGGCAGAGCTTATTGTCAGCCAGTTCTCCATTGAAGAGGTGTCCAACGCTATTAAGACCCTTAAATCTATGAAAACACCTGGCCCTGATAGCCTTTCGGGCAAATTTTTTAACTCTTCTCTCCAAAAATTGTCCCTTCCTTAATGGCCTTTTATAACTATCCTTCAGACAAATTCTATTCCCCTACACTTTAATTCGGCAATTCTGAAAGTATTACCAAAACCTGGAAAAGATCCTGTACTCCCTCATATAGACCTATATCGTTACTCAATGTCAATTACAAATTATTCACTAAACTGTTAGCAGATAGGTTGAAAATTATTTTACCAGAGATAATACATCTAGATCAAACTGAAATCATTTGGGGTAAACACTCCGTAACTAATATCCATAAGGTTCTGATCATCCTCCAACTGCTGTAGTTTCCTGCATTTTTATTATCACTTACAGCTGAAAAAGCATTTGACTTGGTAACCTGTGAACACCCATTCAAGTCTCTCCGGCAATTTGGTTTCCCTCCGGAACTCATAAGGGTACTGAAAACTCTTTATAATAATAATCAATCTACCAAATATTTACTAATAAGTTTATTTCCTCTCCCTTTATAATCCATAGAGGCACGAGACAGGGATGCCCATTTTCCCCTCTCCTATTTGCAATTACATTAGAACCGCTCACGGTTGCTTTACCCCAGCACACAGCTTTTACTGGCTTATCTGTGAAAACAACCGAATCTAAACTGGGACTCTTCGCAGATGACATGCTCTTATTTATCACTAAGGGGTATATTCAATTCAAGTCGGATCCTTTCCGACAAGCATTGTTGGAAAGGATCCGACAATGCACTATTCAATGAACTGCCAAATCCGACTGTCGGATTTGGCCATTCCCAGTGTCCCATCCATACTGCCACACAGCCAAGTGCTGGCCGGGCGTTCTCATTCTCCCCACGCTGCTGCTGCTGCTTACCCCGGCGTCGTGCGCCGCCCAGGCCAGCTCCCCCTCTCTGGGCCCGGAGCAGCTGCCCCTCATCCTGGGCTTCAAGCTGGTGAGCAGTGACCAGGAAACCCGGCTGTCAGAGAGCGGGGAGCTGCAGGTGACCGAGGGCAGCCGCATCGAAGCTGCACTTCCACAGCGCCAGCACATCTCAGCTCCTCAATCCGACTTTTTTCAGTCGGAAAATGCCGTCTTTCCGACAAGACGGCAGTTTCTACAGAAAATGAATATACCCCTAAGCCTTCATCTTCTATCCCTGCCATTTTTTATACTATTATACTATTTTATACTATTTGCGAAATTTAGCTAATTTGCAGGCTACAAGCGTCAACGTCAATAAATCAGAATTATTTGGCCAAGGAGTATTTGCACAATACCCTAATCTTTCCTCTATGTTCACCCTTGTGCCAGACAAGTTGAAACATCTGGGGTTATATATTCCCTCTAAGCTTTCGCAACTTTATTCTGTTAATATCAGTCCTGTTCATCGTAAGATTAAATCCCAAGTGGAAGTTTGGATGGATCTCAGACTCTCCATGTTCAGCGGGATTACGGTAGTGAAATCTATTCATATTTGCTTTAAATGTTGCCAATTATGGTCACAAAAAATATATTCTTTTGTGCTCACAGTTCATTTCTAATTTATCTGGAACAAAGGTCCACCACGCATGTTTCGTTCTAGAACCTAGATCACTAAAAAGCCGGGGGGTCTAAGTATGCCGAATATCCTAGTTTTCGCTAGATCTACTTTTTTCAGGTACGCCGCTGACTGGCTCTTACGCCTCATCATTTTACTAATCTTTTACTGGAAGAATTCCTTTTCTTTCTTTACTCACCAGCAGCTCTTCTTCACACCCCACTGACTAAGATTCCACAAGAGCTTCAGAATAACATATTCTGAAGCACCAACAAAGACTGAACTGCTACACACAAATGTCTGCAGTGTGTTCCATTTACTACCCCACATATTCCCCTATGGGGCAATCAGAACTTCCCACCCTCTCTTGACAATCTAACATTCTACTCCTGGCATTTGAAGGGAATCAGGGCTATTAAAGGCATCTTTGATCCTGGCGGACAGTTAGCATACTTTTCCCAATTACAAGAGCATTTCTCTTTACCAGGTACTCATTTTTATACACTGCTCAAAACAATAAAGGGAACACTTAAACAACACAATGCAACTCCAAGTCAATCACACTTCTGTGAAATCAAACTGTCCACTTAGGAAGCAACACTGATTGACAATCAATATCACATGCTGTTGTGCAAATGGAATAGACAACAGGTGGAAATTATAGGCAATTAGCAAGACACCCCCAATAAAGGAGTTGTTCTGCAGGTGGTGACCACAGACCACTTCTCAGCTCTTATGCTTTCTGGCTGATGTTTTGGTCACTTTTGAAAGCTGGCTGTGCTTTCACTCTAGTGGTAGCATGAGACGGAGTCTACAACCCACACAAGTGGCTCAGGTAGTGCAGCTCATCCAGGATGGCACATCAATGCGAGCTGTGGCATGAAAGGTGGCTGTGTCTGTCAGCGTAGTGTCCAGAGCATGGAGGCGCTACCAGGAGACAGGCCAGTACATCAGGAGACGTGGAGGCCGTAGGAGGGCCACAACCCAGCAGCAGGACCGTTACCTCCGCCTTTGTGCAAGGAGGAACAGGAGGAGCACTGCCAGAGCCCTGCAAAATGACCTCCAGCAAGCCACAAATGTGCATGTGTCTATTCAAACGATCAGAAACAGACTCCATGAGGGTCCAACATCCACAGGCGGGGGTTGTGCTTACAGCCCAACACCGTGCAGGATGTTTTGCATTTGCCAGAGAACACCAAAATTGGCAAATTCACCACTGGTGCCCTGTGCTCTTCACAGATGAAAGCAGGTTCTCACTGAGCATATGTGACAGACGTGACAGAGTCTGGAGACGCCAAGGAGAACGTTCTGCTGCCTGCAACATCCTCCAACATGACCGGTTTGGCAGTGGGTCAGTAATGGTGTGGGGTGGCATTTCTTTGGGGGGCCGCACAGCCCTCCATGTGCTCGCCAGAGGTAGCCTGACTGCCATTAGGTACCGAGATGAGATCCTCAGACCCCTTGTGAGACCATATTCTGATGCGGTTGGCCCTGGGTTCCTCCTAATGTAAGACCATGCTAGACCTCATGTGGCTGGAGTGTGTCAGCAGTTCCTGCAAGATGAAGGCATTGATGCTATGGACTGGCCCGCCCGTTCCCCAGACCTGAATCCAATTGAGCACATCTGGGACATCAAGTCTCGCTCCATCCACCAATGCCACGTTGCACCACAGACTGTCAAGGAGTTGGCGGATGCTTTAGTCTAGGTCTGGAGGAGATCCCTCAGGAGACCATCCGCCACCTCATCAGGAGCATGCCCAGGCGTTGTAGGGAGGTCATACAGGCACGTGGAGACCACACACTCACACACACTACTGAGCCTCATTTTGACTTGTTTTAAGGACATTACATCAAAGTTGGAGCAGCCTGTAATGTTTTTTTCCACTTTAATTTTGAGTGTGACTCCAAATCCAGACCTCCATGGGTTAATAAATTTTGATTTCCATTGATAATTTTTGTGTGATTTTGTTGTCAGCACATTCAACTATGTAAAGAACAAAGTATTTATTAAGAATATTTCATTCATTCAGATCTAGGATGTGTTATTTTAGTGTTCCCTTCATTTTTTTGAGCAGTGTATGTTCCTCAAAGCCCGACACTACATTCAATCACTATCTGACCCTTTAGTCCATGAACAGTCTAAGCACATAATTAAGAATATACTGGGCCTTAGCCGCACATGCATTTTTAAAATATGATTTCTTTACCCAGAATTGTTAGATTCCACTATTCCGTCTTGGTCTAATATCTCTCAGGCAGGGGGAGCTGAGATTCCGGATCTTGCCGACATTGAAAATGTCCTCCCTTACACTAGATATACTCTTCCTACTCTGAATTCTTCCAGATTACTAGAAATTTATATCAGAACGCTAAACAGAATGTATATCTCCCCCTCTCAGAGAAAGCACTTAGTCCCAATGGAAATAGGCATCTACCCCAAGAATAAGGCTTCTACAGCCACCATTACACCTAATGTTTGGGCCTGCAGTTAAATTTTAAAATTCTGGTGTAAACTTCTAGATTTTTTAAATCAATGCTTCCATGTTGGATTACCCAGATCAGCCAGATCATTGCTTTTTGCAGACTTCTCCCCTTGCGTGGCTCACTATGGAATTTTTAACCTGGCTCCCATATTTTCGTTTATGGTACTGGTAGCTAAACAAGTGATATAAAGACACTGACTCGCTACTTTAGGAGAATGGAAAATAACCCTGATGGAAGTGCTGTATCATGAACAGAGGATGGCAACGTTCCAGAATGAGAAAGGGGTGGAACCTTTTCATAGGAAATGGGGTGTATTCATTGATAGTTTACCGCCAGACACACAGGTTTGTATCTGGAAAGTCTGAGTGTACGACATGGTACTTACTTAGACAACTGTCACTAGGGGGTCTATTCATGCAGCAGAGAAAAGCCCTGTGTTGCGTTAAACAGGGCTTTTCTCTGCTTACCGCAATTCACAGAGCCGGTTACCGTGGATAAGTCTCTGACTTCTCCAGCGGTACCCCCGCTCTGTGCCTGAATCGCATCACCATACCTTTGTATGGTGAGTGCAATTCATGAAGGTGCGGAAAGCTCTGCTTTCCGCTTCTCCATGGAGTTCAGGTTCGCCATCTGAGGACAGCGTAACCTGAACTGTAGTGCGGAGACGTCAGGGAAGCTCAATGCTTCCCTGATCGCTGCTCGGCACCTCGTGCTGGCTCCGCCCCCCGACCTCCCAGCAACCACTGCGGCCTGCCGGGAGGTCATCAAGCTGCGCATGCGCAAAGGGACCCGTCGCTGGACTCCGCGCATCGCAGGGAGGGACCGCTGGAGAAGACCTCACCGCAGGAGCCCCAGACACCGCAGCGCATCGTCGGAAGGGTGAGTATACATGAATTGCTACTTATCACAGCTATACATCGCATCGAAGAGATGCGATGTATAGTGATAAGTAGCAATTATGTTTTCGTTTTCTACATGAATAGACCCCTAGGTGCTTAAGACATTATGAGTGGGATTCAAATGTTCTACTGCCCCCGATCTCCCGTCTAAAGTGATGGGAGATCGCAATATTCTAATGACCCCCATTTTCGCGCTGATCACGCCCATAAGAGACGGGTTTAGCCGCGTAAAGCAGCTAAACCCGACTAAAGACATGGGCGCGATCATGAAAAGTCCCGTTTGGGCGTCCAAACGGGTCACTTTTCACACATTTCAGCTCGCCTCCCGTGGGGTGGCGTGCTGAAATGCTGATATCGCACCCATCGGCAGTAACATTTGAATACTTCCGGCGGACGCGATGGGGGCGGGAGGGGGCAGAGAAGATTTGAATCCCGCCCTAATATATATAGCAGTATAAGGTCTTAATTATATTGTTTTCTCTCAAAAAAACGGTCTTCTTGCATCCTTATCCCTCGTCAGTTTACTCTTTTTCTATCTTTTCTCCTTTCTTGTTCTCCCTTATTACTTTTTTTCAGATTATATGGTATACAATTAACTAGGGTATTTATATTTGTAAGTGCTGAGCAGTACTTACAAATGCTTTCACCCATTTGCTTGGTTTACAAAAATAATCTTGAAAATCCCAGTAACTTAAAGTCATTAAAATTGTTTGGACATTGTGTCTTGTTGATTGCATTTTCTGGCATTTTCTCTGCAAGTACTGTATTGCTGGTTTCATTTTTGCGGTTTAACAGAAAAATGTATTAAAAAAGAAAATAATTGAAAGTAGCATAAAAAAACACAACATGATTTTTGCTGCAAACAAAAAAAATTCTGTAAAGCTTTTGGATTTTTCTATCACATTGCTGGGCATGGAGAAACCACCAGATGGAGCCATTTACTCACAATAAGCACTTCCACATGAGACCACAATCCCTCAAACACTGCATAAGGGCCCTCATTCCGAGTTCGCTCGTTGCAGAGTTTCGCTATATTGCGATTAGTCGCTTACTGCGCATGCGCAAGGTTCGCAGAGCGCATGCGCTTAGTTATTTTACACAAAAATTAGGTATTTTAGTCACGGCATAACGAGGATTTTTCATCGTTCTGGTGATCGGAGTGTGATTGACAGGAAGTGGGTGTTTCTGGGCGGAAACTGGCCGTTTTATGGGTGTGCGCGGAAAAACGCTGCAGTTTCTGGGAAAAACGCGGGAGTGGCTGGAGAAACGGGGGAGTGTCAGGGCGAACGCTGGGTGTGTTTGTGACGTCAAACCAAGAACGAAAAGGACTGAGCTGATCGCAGTGGCAGAGTAAGTCCTGAGCTACTCAGAAACTGCAAAGAAATTTCTATTCGCAATTATGCAAATCTTTCGTTCGCAATTCTGCAAAGCTAAGATACACTCCCAGAGGGCGGCGGCTTAGCGTGTGCAATGCTGCTAAAAGCAGCTAGCGAGCGAACAACTCGGAATGAGGGCCGAGAGCTGCTATATCCAAGACACTATTCAGCAGCAGTTGCAGTATTGCTAAAACAGCAAAACTGCAACTGTGATCACTCACATGCTGGGGCTGCCAAGCACCGGGCAAGGCTGCACAGTAAGCTAATGGTGGCCAGCGATGCGGCCGCAATACAATCACATTGCTGATTTTGAGTAGCCCACTGCCTGTGCAGCCTGGTTGCAAAGGCAGTTGTGCCACCAACATTTTCTCCATTGCAATGACACGTGTGATGCAAACGGCACCGGACCACCCCCATTTTTGCAGCACCAACCCCCGCAATGTTGCATCGCTGCCCCCGACTGCCCCGCAAACGCCTCTGTCTGTCAATCAGGCAGAGGCAATTGCATCTCCATTGCCCGCGCAGAGCGGGTACAGAGCGTGCGCCTTGCGGCGGCAAATGGGAAGATGAGATCGCATCTCATACCCCAGCAGTACATGACAAACTGTTGATGGGAATGCTGTATACTTGCCTACCTTTAAAGAACTCCGGAGAGGAGACACTGCTTGCCAGGGGGAGGGGAAATATGTCACTAGGCCCGCTTCAAAATTACAAGATTCGCAGGACGGGGCAGTTCTAAATTATGCATATTCGCATCATTAAGCCCCTCCATACGACGCTGCATGTCCTGCTCGATTCACCAGGATGAGTATGGGATGCAGGAGATCTGCCACTCTTCCATGCGTGTGGGGGACTGTCTGAAAAGTCTGGACTCTCCCAGCACTTTCAGGAGAGTAGGCAAGTATGGCATGCTGATATATGTAGTTCCACAGCAGCTGGAGTGCTACATTTTGAGGCACATAATGCTTAAGTGATGGGGAATGCAAAGATGTGCATTTATAAAAGTGTTGGACTAAGAAGTGTGCAGGTAGGCACTGGGCCTGATTCTGAGTTGTACGCAATGACTTAGAGTTCTGACTGAGGGCATGTCTGGGTGGTAACAGGGAGTTGGCTTAGCAGACGAATGGAGACAGTCCATCTTACTGGTGTGCTGCTGAAATCTGTTGCTTACAGAGGCACTCAACTGCTCACATAGGAGGCCGCACTCAGAATGAAAAACTGTACCTGCCGCAGGGTTGGTGCAAGCCCTGATGGTGCAGCCGATAGTATGTCTAAAGATGCACCAATCAGTATTTCAGCATATACGGTTGCTGACAGTGGACATCTCAGTCCTTGCATGGATGTACGCCAGGGAAGGCTTCGTAGCTGCATTTTTAGAAGTTGCAGGTGTGCGACTGCCAACAGAAGCAGACACAGGTGCAGCTGTGCCCCACTGTAAAAAGTACAGCCCAATACCCTGCCAAGCACTCAATATGCTTTGAAAGAGGTTTTTTTTTTTTTTTATTATTCTCTGTATGTATTACAGATGAAAGGTTCCAAATTCAGCTCAATCAGCTTTTTTTTTTCTGGAACATAAAAATGCTTCCTGTGCTGCCAGCATATTAGTATACCTGTACATCACAGACATGAGCGGTATACAAGTACCCCCACATACAGGAGCGGTATACAAGTACCCCCACATACAGGAACGGTATACATGGACACCACAGACAGGAGCAGTATACATGGACACCACCACAGACAGAAGCAGTATACATGGACACCACAGACAGGAGCGGTATACAAGTACCCCACATACAGGAACGGTATACATGGACACCACAGACAGGAGCTATATACATGGACACCACAGACAGGAGCTATATACATGGACACCACAGACAGGAGCAGTATACATGGACACCACCACAGACAGGAGCAGTATACATGGACACTACAGACAGGAGCGGTATACAAGTACCCCACATACAGGAACGGTATACATGAACACCACAGACAGGAGCTATATACATGGACACCACAGGCATAGGTAATCAGCTATACAGTTCTCTTCAGATAAAGGAGCTATAAAGCATCAATACCTGGTCAGTCCTGAAAATTAGTATACATAGAGCTGGTTTTGCTGCTGAAAACCATTTACTATGATCCCGTTACTACTAAAATTCATATTCTGGCATACCTTGAGTAACACGATATTGGGTAATAGGAAACTATATTTGTGTTGCTCTATTTGGCATGTAATGTTAAACATTGTATCACATTTAGGGACTGTGCACAGTTCATGTTAGAAAGGGTCTCCGATTTCTCTCCTATAATAGGAAACCTTAAACATTCATTTCTTTAAATAAAGACCTTTCTCTCTAATCCAATTAACCAAAAGTGTCTTTTCACATGATGCATCATTCAAATTATTAGGACAGTATAAACCTCTTGTCCCATACTGTAGACATCCACTGTACCTAGCTCGGGTGTCTTAAATTCCATCCAGTGGAGTCGGAGCACCTCCTTCAGAGTTTGACTAAAACATAATTGCAAAATGAAACCAGATAAAAAGGCTGCATTCTGTGCTGGTCACATCTGTCGGATGCCACTCTGCATAGCTAGAAAATGTGCCCCCCTACCAATTCCAGTAACAAGACCAGATGTACCATTATAGTACATGGCCAGAAAGTGCCGAAAACAAGTACCTAAGTCGATTTGAGCAAGTAAAATGCTAATCATACAATATCAGCTTTATTTTTCCTTAATTCCCTTTTTTTTAAATGAATATTTAATACACTATGGGGTATATGCAATTGCGGTCGAATTCCCGATAAGGTCGAAAAACGGGACATTTTCGCCCCAAAAAAAAATTCGACAATGCAATTCAGTACTTTTCGCCAAAAAAAAACGGACTTTCCAAATTCGACTTTTTGAAATTCAACATTTGTCAAATTCGACATTTCTGCAATGGTACAAATGTGGCAATTCGACAAAAGTATATTCAATTGAAGATTGTAAATTCGACAACAGTGCTTTTAGACAGTAAATTTGTCATTTTCAATCCGCCACACTTTGCTGGTGGAATCTAATAAACATTTTAAAAAACATGTTTTTTTTTGTTTTTGTTTTTATTGGTAATAGCATATCTATTTATATTAGAAGGGATTAGGTACTTGGTTTGTCTATTTTGGAGGCACAAGTATTATTTATACATCTTTTAAAATATATATATATTTTTTTTTATGGAATGGTAAAAATCTGGAAAAAAAAAATGCGTGGGGTCCCCCCTCCTAAGCATAACCAGCCTCGGGCTCTTCGAGACGGTCCTGGTTCTAAAAATCCGGGGGGGGGGGGGGGGGGAAACTGACAGGAGATCCCCCGTATTTTTAAAACCAGCACCGGGCTCTGCGCCTGGTGATGGTGCAAAAAATACGGGGGACAAAAAGCCAGGGCCAGATTAACAATGGGGCGGATGGAGCTACAGCTCCAGGCCTCCACATAGAAATAGGCCCATCATCATAACTATTAAGATTGAATTTCAATTTTGTTCACAAAATTATGCAATTTTTGTATATTTTTACATATTTAGGGAGACATTGGAGCTGATAGTGTAGTGGGTGAACATGCCCATATGGCTCTGGCCACAGCCACACAGCACTGATCACACCTCCCATTTCTCACAATAGGCCCTTGAATGTTTTCAGCTCCAGGCCCATGTTGCCCTTAATCCGGCCCTGCAAAAAGCGTAGGGGTCCCCCGTATTTTTTACACCAGCATCGGGCTCCACTAGCTGGGTAGATATTGCCACTGCCGGGGGACACTTTTATACTGGTCCCTGCGGCCGTGGCATTAAATACGCAACTAGTCACCCCTGGCCGGGGTACCCTGGAGGAGTGAGAACGCACAGCAGGGATCAGATCTGAATGACTCCCAAAGTACTAAAGAAAACAACTTACAGTACAAGACAATGAAGGACGGGTACATGGTATATAAACATTTCTAAATCAGGACAGGACACTGAAATAAGCATTAGGATGGTAGAAACCAAGGGTCGGGTCGGTTAATTAGTAATCTGTGTTTTAATTCATTTGGATCTGGCTGTGCGTGTGTATCATATGTAGAGAAGTTTAAAAAAATGACAGTAATGGTAATAAGGTGATGCTGATTATATAGATATTTATAAAGGTTATTGTTGTGCATTTATGAACTAGTAAACAGTTGCACAGATAACAAACGATTTGCAAACACACTGTAAAATATCACTGCTTTGTCCAATCAAATGTTACAATTACATATAAGTCAATCTGAAAATAACAGAGAATATAGTGTTATTTTAAATCACTTTGTTGGAAAATGGTTAAGTTGGTTTGAGTTTAATTTGATCCCGTACAACTAGTGCATCATTGCATCACATCCTGTATTTATTTGTGCTTTCTGAATTTACAAGCACTCACATTCCAAAGTATTTACATTCCAACCAGATCACAGTGACCACAAGGTGGCGTCCAACATCACTTTGATTTCATTCTCCAGAATGTGCCAAATTCAGCTCTGTGTAGCGGTCGGAAAAGCACTATGGGAATTTCCCTGTTAAAAGCACTAGGATTAAAAATATTGTCATTTTCGGGAATATTACACACAGACATGGACATGTGCTTCCATTAATCCAGCAACTGTAATTAATATGTTTTGCTGGAAATTAAAGCAAAACAAGATTGGAAAATAAATATTCCGCTCAACACATTCGGCTGCCTTTAGAGCAGTGGTTCACAATCTTTCTTGAATTATGGCATCTTAGAGATTCTTATTGAGAAATTCAGCAAAAAATATAAAATTAAGCAAATAGGTTCCGTTTTGTGTTGATGGACAGGGCTGCGCTTCTGTTTGTCCACACATGTTATGCCTGGCAGTCCCAAACACTGAGTTTGCCTATTACATTGACCATAAAAAGGGGTTACGGTCATTAGGTCGACCACACTTAGGTCGACAGTCATTACGACGCCCACTATCGGACGACATGGTCACTAGGTCAACATGGAAAAGGTTGACATGCGTTTTTCACATTTTTTTCTCATTGTTTGAACTTTTTCATACTTTACGATCCACGTGGACTATGACTGGGAATAGTAACCTGTGCCAAGCGTAGCGGAGCGAGGCATCTTGCCCGAAGCATGGCGAGCGAACACGGTGCACTAATTGGGGTTCCCCTGTCACTTTACGAAGAAAACGACACAAAAAAGTAAAATAACTCCTGTCGACCTTTTTCCATGTCGACCTAATGACCATGTCGACCAATAGTGGTCGACCTAATGACTTTCGACCTTAGTGTGGTCGACCTAATGACCCATACCCCCATAAAATAACTGGATTTGGTATTGCACCCAGTTTGGGAACCACTGCTTTAGAGGATTCTAATTGATAAATATGTATTTCATTAATAGCAATCAAGAAAAAAATGAAAGTCACCTGACTGCAGTACGCCTAGAAGTCTCACATGTACAGTCACTGACCATAATCTATACACTTAGCTAACACTGTAATGTACCGGCTGTGGCATGGACAGAACAATAAAGGCACCTGTGTGAGTGATGTATACCAAACATAACAGCAAGAGTTTCCACTCAGGTGGGGCTTGTGGGGCACAAAACAGCCCAGCATGGTCATGATAAAATAACTCTAGACAAGTCTGAGAGGATGCTTATGACGAGCATGGCTGATGAGGAGACGTCAGTCACTAAGAAAGGGGAGTCATTGTGGGGGGTGTTTGGCAGGAGCTTCAGTGACCAATAGAGTTTCATTTTCTAATGTTTCACAAGCATCAGTGTGCAAAGTCGGTGTTTGGCATCCCGGCAGTCGAAATACAGACACCGGCATCCCCATACTGCTCGAAATGGCGACGTCAGGACCCCAAGTGAGGGTTTATCAAGGCTGTGGAGAGGTAAAAAAAAAAAAAGTGGGAGTTTAAGCACCCCGAGGTGGCCCCACCGGGGAGGGTAAGGTTTAGGCTGCGAAAAAAGATTGTTAGGGGTTTTGGAAACTAGGGATAGAATAATTACCTACTAGGTGTAGGGGGGTCCTGAGCATCTGGATGCCACTGTCAGTATTATGACTCCTGGCATCCCAAGCTCCGGGCTTCAGATACTATCTCACCTAAAGATGTGTTCGCATGGAATAGGCATCATCATTAGCTCAGAAAATAAGTTAAACAGGCAACTGCAGAGATCAACTGGCTGCAAGTGTGGCACAAGCAGCCACTAATGGTCCTAAGAGAACATCACGAAGTAGGATTGCACATAGTGGGCTGCAGTACATAAACCGCTCATCACATTCTGAGATGCACATTGAAGACACAGGGGGACATTTACTAAGCAGCGATAAGAGCGGAGAAGTGAGCCAGTGGAGAAATTGCCCCATCAACCAATCAGCAGCTCTGTATCATTTTACAGTATGCAAATTAAAGATGTTACTTCAGTGCTGATTGGTTGCTATGGGCAACTTCTCCACTGGCTCACTTCTCCACTCTTATCACTGCTTAGTAAATGTCCCCCTCAGTGTTGCAAAGAGCACAATGGACAACTGAGGAGTGAAGGAGATTATTTTCAGATAGGTACACATTTGGCATTAACCTACATAACACTAATAATAATAGTATTTATATAGCGCTCTTTCTCCAATAGGACTCAAGGCACTGAACAGATAGAATGAACTTCCATACAGTACAGAAATAGTGAAGTACAGAAAGCTTTTCATAAAATACAGAGCATGGAGATACTAAAGGGACATTAAGGAAATGCTTGAGTAAACAGGAAAGGATGAGGATCGCGTAAACTGATGGGGCCAAAGCTTTTTGGAGTTTGGTACACAGGGGGTCAGACTGTATATTCCCCAATGATAATAACGAGGAATGCTATCTGCAGCTCTAATTAGTCTTCGGCAGGAGATTTCAAACAAAATTGTCTATTGGTATATAGCGGGGATAAATAAAATTATGCAGAAACTGTAGTTTCTACATCATTTTATGGAGAAAAAAAAAGCGTAATAAATAGACCCAAGTCTCGGTTATATTGCATATACTACATGTCTGCCATTGTTATAAGCATCATGCTTATGCTCCAATGCGGCCAGGACACCTGAATGATAAAAATCAGTGTGGACTTATCTTCTCTTAACAAGAAAAAGTTGTGTCCCCATTTGTTATGTGCTCTATTTCTGTGTTATATGTCTCCAGTATCACAACTACGATTAAACATCTGAATTCCACTGGTAACGTTTAAAGAGATATAGACACTAGAAGAGGAATACACACCAGATAAGGAGTGAGGCAGACACCCCTGGAGAGAGACTCTCTTACTGGCTCTTAGTGTGGATTAAGGGGCAGCAGGGGGGAGTCGTCTGCCAAATAAAACTAGTAGCCCTGGTGAGAACCTGTCTGCTTCCATTTACATTGAGAAAACAAACTCTAAATATTTGGAGGCTTGAATGGAAAACTTGTAGGTACATTATATCAGACCAATACAATTACATTTGTTCTGTTCAAACTATATTTTATATTCTACAATTTCGATATATTTGCTCCAGAAGCTCTCTTGCTAATTAGTAAGCATTTTAAACATTAAAGATGTTAAACAACAATGGAACTATAGAAATAAAGGTATGCACATACTGGAAGGTGTAATATAAATGGGATCTGGACGGGATCCCAGCAGTCGAAATACAAAAGCAGGAATCTTGACACTGCGCGGAACGCTGGCATTCCGACTAGGATTACAATCAAATATTGTTAGATAATTAAAAGGCCTCCATCTGATTAAGAAGCTTTGCATAGTACGGATTGGGCCATTTGAACATGACCGGATTGTAGACTCTATCTGCCGCTATTGTGCTCAGTGCCTGCATCATCCTTACAGCATATCAGCGGGAAATTAGCATGCTACCCCACTGCATGAGGCCAGTTAGTGCACACGCTTGGATAATGGACAAACGTGCTATGGCGTTCGTTTCTACTTTATGAAAATAATGTATTTGTTTTAACACTTTGATAAATACGTTTGTTTGTGGTAGTCATGTAACCCATACCCAATAATGGCAAACATTTGATCACTGCCAAAGCAAGCAAAGTAATGTAGCCTCCAACTTCAAAAGCATTACACTGTCTGTGTTAGCATTTATGTTGCACTTAAAGTCTGAGCACAGAGAACTTTTACTTTGAACTGAAGAGCAGGACAGTTAACAACAAGCAACTATAAACATGATGCTGGAAAAATGACCATTCTGCCGGCATCAACAACCTGGAAGCATTTTGCTCCCTGCAAAGAATACATGCAAAGGCTGCCTCTGTGCTGAATTACCCAGATTTATAGGATGAGTGCGTAGTAAACAGCTTCCTCGCTCTATCAATCAGTCAGGGAGCCTCTTCTCCACACATTCTAGAAATGATCAATAGGTGACCATAGGTGGACTAACTGCTCCGTCACCCGTCTGTGGCAGCGAGGCCTAATTCTAAGGACGTCTAACACACACACTCAATGCCTAGGAAGACTGTTATCCTTGTAGCCCAGAACACAAATAAAATTGCTGGAATTATTTCCAGAAAAATACTGTATGTTCCTTTTTATTTTTGTTTAAACGTCAAGATATTGTTCTATCTTTCCCCTTTACATATCTTTATTATGGCGATATATATTTGTCATAAAACATCCAGGCTTTATATTAGTATTTCCAAATCTGGAAAATATTTACCTTATTGCTATCTATAAGAGAACGTTCTTGGGTTCGGTCTATCACTCATGTTTTCATTCTATAGTGGAACATGCCGTGCTTTGAGATAATTCAGCCCTTTTAGTAAGTGAAGGTTACAATACCATGCAGAAATGATTCATAGAGGTTTCCAGGAAAGTACTGCAAAGTCCATTGGATCTATGATGTGCACAGATACATTAATGTCCCTTTTAAGACATCCGTAATGCCACTGACATCCTGAATATTACAGGAAATTCCAATGCATAAGATGAGTTTATTATTCATATAAGACTACAAATGAATTGGTTGGAATCGAAATCCCGTCAGTCAGTATCCCGCCGGATCCCAGTAAGTATTTTAACCCTATCCCTAACCTACCCCTCCTGCAGCCTAAACCTTGACCTCCTACCCCCCGCCCCTGCAGCCTATTGCTCCCCCTATTGCATAACCCCAGTAATTACTATCTGGTTGCAATGGGGACCACCACCTCTTACTACAGATGGTTTGCCATTTAAGAACAATTGTAAGGCACACAGGGCAGCATGAATGGTGTAATGGTTAGCATTACTGCCTCACAGCATTAAGGCCGTGGGTTTGATTCCTACTACAGCCCTAACTGTGTGGAGTTTGTATATTCTCCCTATATTTGTGTGGGTTTCCTCTGGGTACTCCGGTTTCTTCCTACACTCCACAGCTATGATGGTAGGTTAATTGGCCCCTGACATAAATTAACCCTAGTGTATGTACAAGGGCAGACTAGCGGAGTGATTTATCAATGAGTTTTATCATAAGCAGGGAGATGTACTAAGCCTTTAAAAGTTATACATTTCACAGTGATAAAGTACCAGCCAATCAGCTCCTGTCATTTCACAGGCTGGGTTTGAAAAAATAACAGGAGCTGGTTGGTTGGTACTTTATCTCTGTGCACTTTATCTCCATCCAAAGCTTAGTAAATAGACTTAAATCACCGTGAAATGAATCACTTTTAAAGGCGTAGTACATCTGGCCCGCAATGAGGTTTAAAACTTGTTACATATGATAGATAAATGGTGCTTCAGCCAATCAGCTCATAACTGTCATTTTTCAAACACGACAGGAGCTAAATGGCTGGAGCATCATTTATTATGCGCAATGAGGGCGGGATGTACTAAAGGGAAAATGCGATAAAACCCCCATTTTCGTATGTACTAGCACCCAGCCGCCACATTTTCGCCCATGAATGTATCGCCATCTTTGGGAGAAGGAGGTGCCGTGGATAGCCTGCTGCTGCTGCTTCCAGGCGTGGGAGGAATGTGGACACCCCAGGGAGGTGACAGAGACCCCCCACACACCACCTCTCAGGTATCGCTGGGGGGCTCCGTCACCGCAATGTTTCTATGATCATAGTTATACACCCATCTTATTTACCTGTTAATACAGGCACAGAGGAAATTGGGATGTCAGTGTACAAATATTTTGAGTTGGGGCCCTGCTCTGTTTTACAGTTCCCTGGAAATTGGAAGAAAAGAAAAAAAATCAACTTTTTTTCCTACTTCCAAAGAACTGAAAGGATTTGGGATGTTCTCCAGGGCCCTAATACTCTACTCCACAGCTACTCTGTGCCAGATCCCAGCTATGTCTCTCATCACTCCACTGAGTAAATACTTTCAGCCACTATGCTGCCTCTTTAACTGACTCAAATGATAAAAAGGTGTGTTTGATATATATATATATATATATATATGTATATACATACATACATATATATATATGTATATATATATATATATACATACATATATATATATATATATATGTATATATATATATATATATATATACATACACACACAGACAGTACATGTACTATCTAAATAGACAGAATGAGCGATAGATCCACAGGCTCCAGACTGTATAATTCCTACACATTGCAGGTCCAAACTGCTTGCACTGGGAGCTGTGGAGAAGACATGCTATGTGCAGGTAGCTGACAGATGCTGGGCACACTGCTGCACATTACCCCAGCAGTGAGCCAGCAGCAGCAGGCAGTGGTGAGGGGGCAGGACACAAGCACTGACTGAATGGGTTAATGCGTGTGTACTGTAGGTGAAGCCCTGAAGCTGTCCCAGCCCCGCACGCCCTGGCAGCACCTCTTCCCCGCCCTGTGAGGATGACAGACGTCACAGGGAGGGAGCCGGGAAGTATATATGCGGCTGTAGCACACCGGGCTGCCAGAGCTGACTGACAGCAGCAACCCATATATTCCGCAGAGAGCAACAGGTACCGGACACTCGCCTGACAGTGACCGTACAGCAGCCGCTCACACCGCAGCCCCTGACACCGCCAGCGCTCCGCTGCGTACATGAGTGCCCTGTCCATGAGCCTGGAGCCCCGCTGCGTGTCTCCATATGCCGCCGCCTGGTGCATGGAGCCCACCAACTTCTATGAGCAGAGACTAAGCGGGTCCCCGGTGCCCTGCAAGCCGCGGGCGATGTGCGAGGAGACGGAACCCCCTGTGGGCAGCAGCACCCTGGCCGAGCTCAGCGCAGCCCCGGCCATGTACGACGACGAGAGCGCCATAGACTTCAGCTCCTACATTGACTCTATGACCTCGGTGCCGAACCTGGAGCTCTGCAACGACGAGCTGTTCGCGGACCTGTTCAACAGCAACCACAAGGGCGCCAGCGGCGGGGAGCACCGGGCGGAGTGCGGGGCGGACTACCTGAGCGGGCTGCTGGCATCGCAGTGCCACCAGGGCAGTGCCAAGGCGCAGCTGAAGCAGGAGCCCGAGTGGAGCGATAGTGACATCTCGTCCTCCCTGCCCTGCCAGATCGCCACCTGCGCTCAGACCAGCATGTGCCTGCAGCCCACCCCGCCCACCTCCCCGGAGCCCTGCAGCTCCAGCGGCGCCAGCTCCGCTTGCCCGTCCCCCTCCAGCACCGTGGGCACCTCCTGCGGCAAGGACCGGAGTAGCAAGAAGAACGTGGACCGCTTCAGCCCGGAGTACCGCCAGCGAAGGGAGCGCAACAACATCGCCGTGCGAAAAAGCCGGGACAAGGCGAAGCAGCGCAACCAGGACATGCAGCAGAAGCTGCTGGAGCTCTCCTCGGAGAACGAGAAGCTGCACAAGAGGATCGATCTGCTGACACGGGACTTGTCTAACCTCAGGCACTATTTCAAGCAGCTGCCTCCCACAGCCACACAGGGCACCTTCCTGCCCAGCCTGGGGAGCATAGACTGCCGGTAACCCGCAGCCCAAGGACTAGAACGATAACCCAATACCTCAGTCCATCATAAGGGGGGTCCTCTGAGAGGGGAGGGCTGCACCCTGCACCACCCACGTTCTGCTGGGACATTGTTGTATTTGCCCTCGAAAAAGACTGAGCCACAGTTTCTAAGACTTTTATAAATATATTAATATTATTATTATTATAGTGCAATAAGGATAAAAGCTGTGTCGCCAATATCATGCACAAGGAACTGGTGTCTGACAACCCATTGTGTGCCAGAAAGGTGACAAGTGTTGCTGCCTTGCTGTCCCCTCTGGCACTCAAGGTGTCAATCATGTTGGATTGTAAAGTGCCAAAGAGTTGAGTTGCCATCAGCTATTATCATTAAATATGCAGTATACTTGTGGCAGCATGTGCCTTGTACTGCACTTTTAATATTAAAGACATGATGGATGTGAAGCAACTTGACCTGCCTTATACACCACAGGCTACAGCCTCACATAAGGGATCCATGTGTACAAAGCGCATGGTGGGAGGCGCAGACTGTAGAGCTAAACGCTAATTTTGTAAACACTTTAGAGCTAAGGAAATGCAAAACTTCTTATGCCTGCAAAATGGACATCTTGTGTTACACCATTGTGTAATCACCACCCATCTCACCAGTGCCTTTGGCTTTTCTAGTCATTTTAACTAGTTCTTTACAAGTTAATAACCAAGATATTGGCTTTCTGTTTCTCATGTGTTGTCCTGCTAGTGCCCATTCACAATGGCAGAAGCATTTGATATGTTCTGTTAGTGCCTTGCTTGCCTAAAGCAGCCTGTAGCTGGAAGTACTGTATGGGGAGGCACATCTGGGCAGTGCCAAACAGAAATTGTGCTGGTCTTCAGTTTCGTTTTTGAATGTGTAGCCAAATATTAGTGCTACCCCTGGAAATATAGAACTATAAATATATATTATTTTTCTTCTCCACAACAAATATAAAACAAAGCTAAAACATTTCCCCTTCCTTAAATTATTTTTGTAATGTTAGTTTTCTATACCCTTATTGATGCAGCTATGGTACATTTTTGGTAAATGATTTGAGAGAGAAATACTTTGTATTGTAGATATTAGGGAAAGAAAATGAGCATGCTCAACCTTTTTATATGATCATTTTTACAGCATTTTTAATAATAATAAAAACAAAACATACCAATACCTGCCTTTATGCCTCATTGTCTACTTCATTTGGGAAACTATTTTGAAAAGACATGGAATGAGTTCTATGAACACTGGTCAAGGTGTGAGTGTGAAAGTATATTTATCATACACCTGTAATATATGCATATTACACAGTGCAGTACTTTTTCTCTCCTGACTGTAGTGTAGCAGTGCTGGGTAATAACAAAGCTTAGTCAAGCCTCAGGGGAATGGGGAGCATTTATCAATGCTTGGAGAGAAAGAAATCACTAACCAATCAGCTCCTAACAGTCATTTTTCAAACACAGCCTGTACAATTAGAGTTAGAAGCTGATTGGTTAGTACGTTATCTCTCCCCATGCTTTGATAGTTATTATTAACAGTTTCTTATTGAAATACTCCCATTGGTATCCAAGAGATCTCTGGTTTATGGAAGTGTTTCCACCAACACCACTAAAGGACTACAAAATCAAATCTAGCCGCAAAGGTATATTATGTACAGTTGTCATCTATGCCTAATAACACACTTCTGATTTATTGGGATCATTGACACTTAATAGATGTACTCTCTGTGACCTCATTGGCAGTAAAACTAAGGTCACTGAACCTACAAGAAAAGTTGCTGCAATATCAAAAGGGCATCTTGTGACATTCACATATGAGTGGAAATGTTCATAACATAAAAGGACAGATCACATTTTATGTACCTTTTATTGTTCATGCCACTGGTAAATTACAGTACTGCTGTTTGTTTTCATTGTATGTCTGCCTGCATTGCCCTCCAGTGGTCTTACTGATCAAGTCTGGTGTTCATAGGGAATAAAAAACATTCCCATAGGAAATACTTGTCTCAAGTATCTTGTCTGAGAATCTTGCAAAACATGTACACACATAATTCTGACTGCTACTCTCTTTAGAGCAACTAGGGGTCCCTTAACTGAAAAAGATATACAACTACATTGTAAATGATATTATTGTTTCATAATGCAGGATGTAATGACAGAATAACAACCAGTGACTGCAGAATCCTTACATATGTGTGTGTATATATATTTTATCTATAGACAAACTATCCAATGTAAGGACACTCAATCTTCATCATAAGATACATTTTTATTTATTTCTTCATCACCACCACCCAGTAGGCAATTTAAAATTACTTGGAGAATGGCTCTAAAAAACGCTCCATGGGGGTAATTCAGGGGCAGATTTATGAAGCTCGGTGAAGTGATAAAGTGGAAGGTGATAAAGGACCAGCCAATCAGATCCTAACTTCCATGTCACAGGCTGGGTTTGAAAAATAACAGTTAGGAGCTAACTGGCTGGTTCTTTATCACCTTCCACTTTATCACTTCACCGAGCTTAATAAATCTGCCCCTCAGAGTTGATTGCAGCAGCAAATTTTTAGCAGTTGGGCAAAACCATGTGCACTGCAGGGGAGGCAGATATAACATTTGCAGAGAGAGTTAGATTTGGGTGGGTTATTTTGTTTCTGTGCAGGGCAAATACTGGTTGCTTTATTTTTACACTGCAATTTACATTTCAGTTTGAACACACCACACCCAAATCCAACTCTATCTGAACATGTTATATCTGCCCCCCCCCCCCCCTGCAGTGCACATGGTTTTGCCCAACTGCTAACAAATTTGCTGCTGCGATCAACTCTGAATTAGTTTCTATATGTCCATCACATAAATACAAGCAGGCAAGCATATGGCTTTTGAGAGCAACAATCACAACATCATAGTATGATAAAATGTCAGTCCCTCCATGGACCATTCAGCAAGTCACCTCCTGGAGTCTTTGAACGGTCCATGGAGGGACTGACATTTTATCATACTATGATGTTGTGATTGCTGCTCTCAAAGGCATATGCTTGGGATGTAGATATGTGACCGGTGGTCTCATTACCAATGGCTACATTTCGCCCCCTCTAAATCCCGACAGTTGGCATACAAGCTAGCAGGGATTATTCCCACTTGTGGGTGTCACAACACCCATAGAGTGAGAATAGAACCTGTGGCGAGCAAAGCTCGCCACCAAGCCTGCAGCGAGCCCGCAAGCTGCTTCTTGCGCTTGCGAGCCCCCCCTTACCCCCCCGGTATTCCGCTGCCAGAATCCCGCGGTCGGTATGCCGACTGCCGGGGATACCAGCGGTGGTAAAGCATACCCAACCCATATGCTTGCCTGCATGTATTTATGTGGTGGACATATAGAGCGTTTTTTAGAGCCATTCTCCAAGTGATTTTACAGTGCCTACTGGGTGGTGATGGAAGAAATTAATAAAAATTTATCTTATGATGAAGACTGAGTGCCCTTACACTAGATTTTTGGCCTATTTCTGTACCATTGAGTCAGACTATAAGGCAGCACCGTGAAGAAATTGATGAACAGAGTGTGCGGTTGTTTACACGCAATATTTTATCTATAGTGTACAAGGTAATAGGCCATCTGACATCAGTAACTTATATGGATGATAACACTAGGGGGAGAGATATCAAAGCTTGGGGAGTGATAAAATACCAACCAATCAGCTCCTGTCATTTTACAGACTGTGCTTGAAAAATGAATGACAGTAGGAGGTGATTAGTTGGTACTTTATTCATCGCCACTTTATCTCCAAGCTTTGATAAATCTCCCCCTTAGTGTACTCACAGAAATCAGGTTAGTTTACTTTTCTTAAGGGATGAATGAATAACTCACAAATAAAATAAGCAGAAAAGCATTGTTATAAAAAAAATACCAATGAAATGCAACATTTCTACAAAAATGGCTTTAATAAAACACTAATATATACATTTTAATATAACACGGTTTTCATGCACATATATACTTTTCATATTCTGTTCCCACCGTGAACATAGTTAACTGGTAACTACATGGCAAAGTCCAGACCCGCTTGAGTTCCACTGGTTCCTGCTTGCAGAAGACAGATCTCCTCCAGCTCCACATTAGTATTCACACACTGGACATAGCAATGCAGCGGTCCCACCTCTTTCCCCAGGACAGAGCGCACCTCATAGCGCTGCAGATAAAAGGTAAGGTAATGTGTGTGCTCAGCAAACAACACTGTACATTTTGTTCTCAGCAGCAAATAGCCTAGATAAAAATCATGTGGCAAAGTGCACTCCTTCATTATTACTCTTTTACAACCCAGACAGTTAAGCACAGGTAAGCCAAAGACCTCAGCTCAACTGGGAGATACAATGTCTGGTGCTGATAAGTCAATGTGATTTTATTTCCATTGCAAATATGACACTATTACACATTGCTTCTTATCAGTCAATGGCGGTTACTGCTAGCAAAGGTTACGCAGGTATCTGTACATTGTTCAATATTATCCTATTAACCTACCTTTTATTTCCATTTACTATGAGTCATTGAGATACTCTCACCAGTAATGTTAGTCTGCTTAGGCAAGGCCCTCAGCGTTATGGGTAGCCTGTACTATGCAATGGTATGTACGAGTATACTGCACATCTATACAGCTTTATGAGAAGCACACATCTGCCTTGCAAAGGGCACAGCTGTGTAAAGGTGGCTATACAAAGTATTCAGTTCCTTTGTCATTTTTCTCATTTGCTTTTCTTATCACAGAATCTACATGGATTTATTTGGGAATTATTAAATCTAAAAGAACACAAAATACTCAGGTTAAACAATGTTTAAGCATTATTATTATTATTTTTTTTGGGGGGGGGGGCGGGGGAGACAGACTTCAAATAAATAAACAGACAACAATTGGTTACCTTCATGAATCGCACTCACCATACAAAGGTATGGTGATGCGATTCAGACAGAGAGCGGGGGTACCGCTGATGAAGTCAGAGACTTCTCCACGGTAACCGGCTCTGTGAATTGCAGTAGGCAGAGAAAAGCCCTGTTTAACACAAAATAGGGCTTTTCACTGCTGCATGAATAGACCCCATAATCTTACTCCTAGTAATCATAATAATGATGTGAAATATTCCTGTTTTTTTCCTAATATGTGGCCCTCTCCCCAATATTGTTTAATTATTCTCACTCTTTCCCTCAGCCAATGCTTGCCTTATCAAAGCATCCTCACCATGAAATCAGAAGTAGCTTTCTATATGCAGATTTCCTGGAGGTAAAGGCTAGAGCAGGCATTCCCATTCCTTGGTCCTCAAGGCTTTAGTGATATCCAGGATTCAGCACCAATTAAGTCACCTGTGCTTCAGCATTAATATTACTAAAACCTGAACTGTTAGTGTGCCTTGATGACAGAGGTTGGGAATGCCTGGGCTAGGTGAAGAGGGAGAGGACTCCTCGATACGGAGGAGATCTGTTACCATGCACCCTCACACACAACGCAACAAGGTGGCCGAGGAATCAAGTTGCCTTATTTATTTAATTGAGCTCTATAGTCTATTTACAATAGACAGATTGGCAACCATACTCCCAGCTGTTATTACGCCTTGTGTAATCTCCTAGAAACACAATAGGCAGGTCTGGATGGAATGTCGGATAACAAATAATTTATTCTTATTGGATCGCATGACATTATTTGTATAAAACTTACCCCGTCTTCACTGGAGCAAGAACCCAAAACAGAAGAAACGGTTTCTTGTTGCAACTGTGGGAAATCAGGATAATAAGGATGTAAGAATGTCATAAAACCAAAGTTGTAAAAATCATAGTCAATATTCTTTGTATATTTTATAGGATAAAAGGATGTTTGTTTTTATTTTGTTCCAGATTAAAGCTATTCTTAAAATGTAACTCCAGTTTTCACTATGCAGCAAATAATAATAATGAGTCATAATCCAGATACAGTAGGTCCCAACTACTCGTTAACAAGAATGGTCAGTGAAGCAGTACACATATTATAATGTAAATTGTGCAGATACCCCGTGTGTGTCTATAATGGGTGCAAGGTGAGGGATGCACACAGGTCCCTGGGTCCAGGCGGGCACCCATTTCTTGAAAGCTTACCCCTCCAGAATCCTGCATCTGTGGCAGCAGTGCTGCACAAATCACTGAAAAAAATGGCACAGCAGTAATGTTCCCTACATTTTGCGCAAGCGCAATAAGAAAATCCCTTGGAAAATGACTGTCGCATCATTTCCCGGAAGACCTGCACATGTGCACTAGACTCTGGCACAGTGCTAGTGTCTCCTAGTGCTGACAAAGTCACTGCGCTAACGGTTTGAGAGACTGCACACAGGACCCCTCCTCTCTTAATATGCCCCTCGCCCCGTCATTGTCTGTTTTTTATTAGTAGTCTGTAGGTAACAGCACCAGAAGGAGGTAAGTTCCTTGTTACTGTATATAAATTGTTAGTCCAACACAGAGCACACAAAGACAGATGTAAGTATGGGAGGGAGAAAAGGGATAAATGTGGACTGGATCTGATCTACATGCATTTCAAGTAATTGGATATGGTAAGAGACCAAAAGTGATATAATATTGAAATCTGACACACTGGGGTTTATTTACTAAGATTCGTAATTTCCGTAAAAAGGTCAAAGTTCAATCACGAATGACATCGACAGTGTAAAACTGCAACTTTTTGAATTGATTACGATGGATTTACTAAGCTGTCGTATTCGGGTTTTTCTTTGCTTCCGATGTCGATGTCATTCGTGTTTTTTTACCTAATTTTACGGCAGTGATTAGCAAAACACTGCCGTTTTTTTTTACAATCAATCTCGGCTGGATCTGTGTGATCCGTGCTGGGGTTCGTATTTTTTTTAAAAAAAATTAAACAATGTAAAATTCCAAAAAAAAATGCGTGGGGTCCCCCCTCCTAAGCATAACCAGCCTCGGGCTCTTTGAGCCGATCCTGGTTGCAGAAATATGGGAAAAAAAATGACAGGGGTTCCCCCATATTTAAGCAACCAGCATCGGGCTCTGCGCCTGGTCCTGGTCCCAAAAATACGGGGGACAAAAAGAGTAGGGGTCCCCCGTATTTTTAAAACCAGCACCGGGCTCCACTAGCTGGACAGATAATGCCACAGCCGGGGGTCACTTTTATACAGCGCCCTGCGGCCGTGGCATCAAAAATCCAACTAGTCACCCCTGGCCGGGGTACCCTGGGGGAGTGGGGACCCCTTCAATCAAGGGGTCCCCCCCCCCCAGCCACCCAAGGGCCAGGGGTGAAGCCCGAGGCTGTCCCCCCCCATCCAATGGGCTGCGGATGGGAGGGCTGATAGCCTTTGTTGTAAAATAAAAGATATTGTTTTTAGTAGCAGTACTACAAGTCCCAGCAAGCCTCCCCCGCATGCTGGTACTTGGAGAACCACAAGTACCAGCATGCGGCGGAAAAACGGGCCCGCTGGTACCTGTAGTACTACCACTAAAAAAATACCCAAAAAAAGACAAGACACACACACCGTGAAAGTATAATTTTATTACTTACATACACACATACATACATACTTACCTATGGCCCCACGCAGGTCGGTCCTCTTGTCCAGTAGAATCCAAGGGTACCTGTTGAATAAATTATACTCACGAGATCCAGGGGTCCAGGCTCCTCGGCAAATCCAGGGTTAATCCACGTACTTGCCAAAAAAAAAAAACGGTGTCCCGACCACGAACTGAAAGGGGACCCATGTTTGCACATGGGTCACCTTTCCCCGAATGCAAGAAACCCACTTTGCCTTCTGGCTAAGTGGGTTTCTTCAGCCAATCAGGGAGCGCCACGTTGTAGCACTCTCCTGATCAGCTATGTGCTCCTGTCTTCACTGACAGGCAGCACACGGCAGTGTTACAATGTAGCGCCTATGCGCTACATTGTAACCAATGATGGGAACTTTCTGCCCTGCGGTTGACCTAAAGTGACGTCACCGCTGAGCAGAAAGTTCCCATCATTGGTTACAATGTAGCGCATAGGCGCTACATTGTAACACTGCCGTGTGCTGCCTGTCAGTGAAGACAGGAGCACACAGCTGATCAGGAGAGTGCTACAACGTGGCGCTCCCTGATTGGCTGAAGAAACCCACTTAGCCAGAAGGCAAAGTGGGTTTCTTGCATTCGGGGAAAGGTGACCCATGTGCAAACATGGGTCCCCTTTCAGTTCGTGGTCGGGACACCGGTTTTTTTTTTTGGGCAAGTACGTGGATTAACCCTGGATTTGCCGAGGAGCCTGGACCCCTGGATCTTGTGAGTATAATTTATTCAACAGGTACCCTTGGATTCTACTGGACAAGAGGACCGACCTGCGTGGGGCCATAGGTAAGTATGTATGTATGTGTGTATGTAAGTAATAAAATTATACTTTCACGGTGTGTGTGTCTTGTCTTTTTTTGGGTATTTTTTTAGTGGTAGTACTACAGGTACCAGCGGGCCCGTTTTTCCGCCGCATGCTGGTACTTGTGGTTCTCCAAGTACCAGCATGCGGGGGAGGCTTGCTGGGACTTGTAGTACTGCTACTAAAAACAATATCTTTTATTTTACAACAAAGGCTATCAGCCCTCCCATCCGCAGCCCATTGGATGGGGGGGGACAGCCTCGGGCTTCACCCCTGGCCCTTGGGTGGCTGGGGGGGGGGGACCCCTTGATTGAAGGGGTCCCCACTCCCCCAGGGTACCCCGGCCAGGGGTGACTAGTTGGATTTTTGATGCCACGGCCGCAGGGCGCTGTATAAAAGTGACCCCCGGCTGTGGCATTATCTGTCCAGCTAGTGGAGCCCGGTGCTGGTTTTAAAAATACGGGGGACCTCTACTCTTTTTGACCCCCGTATTTTTGGGACCAGGACCAGGCGCAGAGCCCGATGCTGGTTGCTTAAATATGGGGGAACCCCTGTCATTTTTTATCCCATATTTCTGCAACCAGGATCGGCTCAAAGAGCCCGAGGCTGGTTATGCTTAGGAGGGGGGACCCCACGCAATTTTTTTAGCAAAAATAAGCACTTTCACACCCCTTCCCACTGATATACATGCACGGATCTCATGGATCCCTGCATGCATCTCAAATCACGGATAAAAAAAGCAGGTCTGTTTTTTTTTAGGACTTTTTTACGAGTTGTAATTTTTCACGGCAGTGTTTTGTGTTTTTTTGCTTTGCACTTCTTAGTAAATGACCGAGATTCATACTTAAACAGCCGCGTTTTGACCGATGGTGTATTCATTCGTAATTTTTTACCTGAACTAGCAAAAAATTACGAATGCCCTCATCACTGCCGTGATTAGTGTTTAGTAAATGACCGAGATTTACCGAGATGACACTTTGATGAAAAAACGGCATCTCGGTCAAAATCGGGAGCTTAGTAAATATACCCCACTGTCTTGTTTATGATTTTTTTTCTACATGAAAAAATATGAAAAAACATATAAATCTCTGTTATATCTAATGACATGAATTTATATAGTACATAACCATTCCACATTTATTTCTTTGTCTTGATAAAGTAGCTTTGTTTAGAGAGGGGATACGCACACCTCCTTTGGATCGTGCAGCTGCAAAAAACTATATGTACACAACTACACTATTTTAGAACATACTCCTAATCTAGTATAAATGCCTTAAAAATCTTTAGAGGTTCATCTGTAAGTGTGGGGGGCAGGGCTGATTTGAAATGAGTGTGGATAGGGGATAGGGACGTATACTAGTTTAATGAGGATGGTGAGGGCTAACCATTTCATTGGTGATGCGGAAATATAACTTTATGGTGAGGTAATGGTGGTGCCTGTTAATTTAAGGTGGGGTGATGGGACTCTGTTACTGGATGCGATGGGGGCAGTTTATTGATGTGGGGCTGAATATAGGAAGGAAGAGGGTAATTTAAGTATTTCTTCGTAAAACTAAGGTTTCATACTTAACTGTGACTGTTATTTGATAGAAGGGCAATCTAAGGGGGGGGTGGATGTGTACTCTAGGGCTTGTTGCAAATAGGGAAAGCAAATTATTAAGGATGTTGTTATTGAATTAACTTCAGGGATGGATGAGAGCATAAATATTTGCCATCCTGTCCTCCGTGTTTCATGTACATACTGTATCCTATTTTTCACAAACAGGGCACCAAATATTTCAGGATCCAGACAACTACCAACTGAAATTGAGACCATACTTGCCTACTTTTGAAAAACCCTTGATAAAGCTAAATATTTATCTTATATAATACCCTTTATGAGTTCTAAGAACACTGTACGCTATCTACGTATGAAGTACCGTAAGGGTACGCACGTTGCGTAACAATCGCTTAGCCGTAGTCGAGACGCTCAAGCGTCACGTTCGCTCACGGCCAAGAGATCACGGGCAGGCACGCTATTGGCTGCTGACTAACTTAATGATTCGCTATAGCGTAGCGGACGCTCGGGACCACGAGGAGATCACCAGCGGCGCTGACGCTCACAATGTTAAACCTTTGTATCTAAACCATAAACAGTGTATTGTGCTGTAAAACCTTAGTGTATAGATAGAGTGTAAATGCAACACAGTGTAACCTTATTAACTCAAAAGCTGTATGAGCGTCACCGACGCTCTGAGAATACTTAACACTATAAGAAATACACAGATACCTGGGCTTAGGGTCCAACGCCTAATATATATATATTATGAATGATATACTTGCAAAAGAATTAATACAAATACAAATCATACACTACAATATAACATAGACTACCTAACCAGATAACTACACAGGAAATACAATACAATTACTATTTAAGGGAAAATAAGAGAGAAAGAGGAGAAGAGAGAGAGAGATTGGCCCACAATAACAAGAAGATCAATATAGTTGCGGAGAAACACTTACGCACAAGGGGAAACGATCGCATGCGCCTCGATATCCAGCTCCCGATTATCAGCAATGAGAACCGTTGAAGAGAGTGAACTGGATATGGTCGGCCTGCCTATTTATGCCCCACACACAATACAATTCAATGGTCCCTACAATCTCATTGTTCATTGGACACAGGAATTCGGCTTCGCATTATAACAAAAGGTCATAGGTTGATTCATACAGGTGGGCTGTGACTGCTTCCAACTGTTCAGGTGGGTGGGATACTGGGTTTCCCGCCGCATGACTAAATAAGAACAAATAATAGTAAATGGACATAAACTTCTTATGTCCATAACTATTCGCACGAGCGATTAATCCGCTCCAAACCAACACCGGAATATTGCTATTTAAATACTCTTCCGATGGGTACCAAACACCACTGTATGACCCCTGTTAGACCCTTCGTACAATACAAAGAGGGATCTCTCTGTTCAGGAACATGCTATGTTAACTAAACTTTCAGAATCTATCAAAGGGACCATGATCTACAAAATACATTATATAGTGAAAATATGTAACGATTGAGTCGCACGCTACGATCACATAAACTCTACCGTAAATACGCATACCGTGCGCCTGCGGGTGCCCGCGACTGTGAGTATGCGCACGTACGGGAGAGCGTACGCATGCGCAGCACGGACCTGTGTGAGGTGCAAATATGGTAGTGTGCATAGAGATATTTTTCTGACTTTGACAGTCCACCCTTTGGCAGTCAACAATAACTGCCACCTTCTAAAACATTTCAAAAAGAGAAAAATATATGTCAGGGGTTAATACATTTACATGGTTGGGTAGGGGAGGAGAGGAGAAGGTAGGAAAAGGGTATGACCTAGTGAGATAGCAGAAGCATGTGTGTATGAATCCGTGCTTGGGGGTCATGTATCATCGTGCCGTACGTGTTTTAAATCAAGCTTCGAGGTATTGCGAAGTATACATTTGAATTCCTTCTTATCCCGTGGTACGGGTCTGTGGATGGGCTGTCAAACTTTACCGAGCTCTTTTCGGCTTTGGTTGTAACAAAATGGGGGAGCACATTTTAGTTGATGATACATGAATGGGGGAGATATGTGATTGCTGATATCTGTGCCTGTATTCCCTATCGACTATGTGTGTCATTACCTGAGGGTTGTAGAAATGAAGAAAAGACATAATTACGGTAAATGCGGTGGTATTCTATGTCAGGTAAATGTACATTCGTCGATTGAGGTCTTGTTTGGTGTCTGTTGAATGCAGTCTTCTTTGTGCTTTTGCCCATAAGGTGCGAGCAAAAGCTGTCAATGTCCATAGATTTACAAAAGTGTTGGGCTAGCGTAATTTTAAAATTTCTAGGGAAACTGGGGATCCATGGCATAGTTCATCAAAAATCTGTGTATCAGGTTGTCAAAACTTCTTCTTTAATCCCTCTGTTGTCTGTATATCGGCTCATCAAATTCCTCGTCCAAGTGGGTCTTTTTACCTTGGAGGAAACGGAAAAACAGGTGAAAGAAACGGACCGTAGAAATCGCATTTTCATCACATCATTGTTTCTACATTTGGGTCATAAATCAAGTCCATTGGAATTACAGTTTCCTCACTCCTTAAACTCATTACCCTAGTACGACGATTGCACCTCATTAAAGCCTGACCGCATCTAAATATCAAACCGATCGTTATGATAACACCTAAGATACATAGGAGAAACTTCCCAACATCCATTATGACTCCTTGAGCCCAGTCTCCTAAACCAGAGAACCAATTTCGCGGGTTCAACCATGACACCCAACCAGTCAGCTCATTACCTACAGCAGCAAGAGTGAGATTGTGTCTCCTGCGAAATTCCCACTTCAGTTGGAGAATATCGTCCATCTTTTGGTCTATGACCTCGACCGGGTCCTCGGTGCTATTCGTAATATATGTGCAACATTTCACGCCGTATTGTGTTGCCAGTGTGACACAATATCCGCCTGTCACTGCTGTGAGGTAATTAAGAACCATTCTATGCTGTACCAGTTCTGTTTTATAAGCCTGAAGTTCTCTTCCAGTATACCTAAACGTGTCATCATACATTTCAGTGATATTATCTAACAAATTGGCGAGCGCAGATATGTATTTATAATTCAACACTCCTCTAGCGGTGCGAGTGATGTCTAACGCGATTAGAAACTGAATCCCGGTGGATTCATGGATCATGTCAGAGGCCGGATGCTCTGTTCTTTCTATCAGGTGCCGTTTAACTACGTGCTCGTAATGGGTGTGAGTATAAGGAGTTTGGGCAACACGGTGTATGTCTTTCATTTTGTCATGTGATACAGTCATTACTTCAGGCAGTACTTTTCCAATATAACACAATCCTTCAGAGTTTGGGGCAAGCCACTTATACGCCTTTCTCCCGCATATGAAATATGCATCATCGGGGAGAACATATGGGACGGAGTAGGACATAACCATATTACACACCTTCCATGTGAAATCTCCTAACCCTAATTCTTCCATCTGCTTAGTACACGTATCAGGTTGTACGATATGTGCACAGTATCCTGGTGATACCTCTCCAACTCTCGTAATCCTATTTCCTAAGGTATACCTATACCGGAAAGATTTTCCTCTACTGGCTATGTGGCGTATAAGCTCTGTATCTGTAGGCATTCTATCTGCTCTATGTGAAAAGGTCATGGTTTGATTACTCCATGACACTTCCCAATTTCCCGGCTTTCGGGGATTGGAGATGTTAAAACATAATAGGGACCTATCCACATGGTATTGGTGGAGCTTCAAACTAGGAGGGCTGGAGATATTAAACCTCCTGTCCACCGGTCTCCCACCACTTAACTCAAGTACCTCCCATAACGTTAAAGGAAATGGTACTAGCCCTGATTTGCTATGACCTTGAGGTACTTGAGAGCATACCCAACAATCTGTTTTATTTAACACACTACCCACTAAGGAGTGATAGTCACTCAATGGATGCCGGTCCATATGGATATTAAAACTGGATTGGCATTTCTTTATGCACCCATCCTCAATGACATTGTTACAGAGCCGACAGATACAGTTTTCTTCAGCTAACAATCCTTCACAATTCCTTCTATGGTCAATGCTATCGGATCGTTTTCTGATACTCGCCTTTACTTGTTGGTTAAGTTGTTCTTGGAAAACTACGCCTCCATCTTTATCATCAGAACCCATTCCAGAACCTTTCTCGACCTCCATGGTACTCTCGCCGGAACAGACTGCTCTGGTCAACATCATAGTCAACAGGAAAATCCGGATCACAGTCTCTTGGGGCAAGTCCATCTTGTAGGAGGAAATGGAGAAGAATGAGAAGGGGGAAAAAATAATTTGAGGGAGAGGGGATGGGAAGTTGGTGAAAAACAATAAAAGGGAACAGGGGATCGACAACTGCTTTTGGTCTTGTGATTTTCAATGCTCAGGTGCCGCCTCAATCCTCCTGGAACAGACAATCCAGTGATACAACCTCTACCGTCTGTTCCTTATCACGGGGCCTCTCTGGATCAGCAACCTTTTTACAGTGGGACGAATGAACCCAAGTCTCTCTCTCAGCAACCTTCAATGCTGTAGTGCTAGTCAATAAGACCTGGTATGGTCCTTCCCATCTGTCAATAAGGCAACCTGAGCGTAGAAAATTCCGTATCATTACATAATCCCCAGGTTCAATGTCATGACAATTACTATCTGGTAAATCAGGAATCACTAACTTCAGATTATCATTTTGATTCCTTAACTGTTTACTCATGTTAATCAAGTATTTTACAGTCACTTCATTGTTACACTTCAAATCATCCTGAGGGTTAATCATAACATGCGGTTGTCGACCAAACAAGATTTCAAAGGGAGACAGATTAAGAGGGGACCTGGGAGTGGTTCTGATGCTGTACAGTACAATGGGTAAAGCTTCTGGCCATGTCAATCCTGTCTCTGCCATCACTTTACTCAGTTTATTTTTAATAGTGCTGTTCACTCTTTCCACTTTCGCACTCGCCTGTGGACGGTATGGAGTGTGCAGCTTGCTATCAATTCCCATCAATTTACACATTCCTTGAAAGACATCACCTGTAAAATGGGTACCCCTATCACTTTCGATAATTCTAGGGATACCATATCTACATACAAATTCCTGCACAATTTTCTTAGCAGTAAACATAGCGGTATTTGTGGCCGCTGGAAATGCTTCGACCCAATTTGAGAAAACATCTATACAAACAAGTACATATTTCAAATTTCGACAAGGGGGTAATTGAATAAAGTCAATCTGTATTACCTGGAAAGGGCCGCCGGCAGGTGGGATATGAGATGGTTCTGTAGGTATTGCCTTCCCGATGTTCTTTCTCAGACAGGTAAGGCATGACATTGCCCTTTTACTCGCATGAGATGAAAATCCTGGGGCACACCAATATGCTCTTACCAACTTGCACATCCCTTCCTTGCCCAGATGAGTCAGCCCGTGAGCTGCCTCAGCTAAACATGGAAGGTATGCTTTGGGGGCCACTGGTTTACCGTGTCCATCCGTCCAGAGTCCTGAGGACTCCTGGCCATATCCTTTTGCCTTCCAGACTGCCTTTTCCTGTGTGGAACACAAATTTTGCATCTCACACAACTTCTGTGTGTTGATGGTATTAAATACCATCAGTTGTGTGGTGTCTGTCTGTCTGGGGGTAGCAGCTGCTAATTTAGCAGCTTCGTCTGCTCGGCTGTTACCAAGTGATACTGGGTCTTGGCTATATGTGTGTGCTTTACATTTGATAACAGCCACTCTGTCGGGTTCCTGTATCGCTGTTAGAAGCCTTTTTATGTGAGCTGCATGCGCTACCGGTGTACCAGCTGCCGTCATGAAATTTCTGAGGCGCCATAGGGCTCCGAAATCATGGACTACCCCGAATGCGTATCTAGAATCGGTGTAGATATTGGCTGATTTGCCCTTAGCCAATTCACATGCTCTGGTTAGGGCGACCAGTTCAGCAACCTGGGCTGAGTGAGGTGGGCCTAGCGGTTCTGCTTCTATGGTGCCTTGGTCATCTACGACTGCGTATCCAGTACACAAGTCTCCCGAGTCTGACTGTCTATGACAACTACCGTCCGTGTAGAACGTAAGTTCTACATCTTCCAGTGGGTTGTCACTGATGTCAGGCCTTGCGGTAAAATTTTGGGTCAAATATTCCATACAATCATGTGTGTCTTCCTTTGTATTAAATTCTCCTTCCCCACCACTCTCATCCTCCACCCTTTGTGCCTGTCCAGGCACACCTGGGAGATATGTTGCAGGATTTAATGCACTGCATCTCCTTATGGTGATGTTTACGGGGGCCATTAGTGCCAATTCCCATCTTGTAAACCGCGCTGATGAGACGTGTCTGGTTTGGGCAGAATTTAACAAGGCTGACACTGCATGTGGTGTATGAATTGTGAGGTTGTGACCTAGCACGACGTCTTCGCTTTTCGTTACTAGCAATGCTATCGCGGCAACGCTTCGCAAGCATGTGGGGAGGGATCGCGCTACCGTATCTAGCTGAGCGCTGTAATATGCTACCGGCCTGCTGGCATCACCGTGCTTTTGGGTTAGTACGCCTGCCGCGCAACCAGCACTTTCTGTTCCGTATAGTTCAAAGGGTTTCCCATAGTCTGGCATACCCAATGCTGGTGCCTGCGTTAGGCACTGTTTAAGTCTCTCGAATGCTGTCTCAGACTCGTCTGTATGCGAAATCCGATCAGGTTTGTTTGAGGAGACCATCTCCTGCAAGGGTAACGCTAGAATGGAAAACCCTGGGATCCAGTTACGGCAATACCCACACATTCCTAAAAATGTTCTGATCTGTTGCTGGGTTTGTGGCAGAGTCATGTCTCTAATTGCTTGAATTCTATCAGCGGTCAGGTGTCTCAGTCCTTGTGTTAGACAGTGTCCCAAATATTTTACCTTAGTTTGGCATAATTGCAACTTGTCTTTGGAAACCTTGTGTCCTGTGTCTGAAAGATGAAACAGGAGCTGTTTCGTATCCTTCAGGGATGCTTCCAATGAATCAGAACACAGTAGTAGATCATCCACGTACTGTATTAATACTGATCCACTCACTGGTTGGAAAGACTGTAAACAATCATGCAAAGCCTGGGAAAATATACTTGGGCTATCTATGAATCCTTGTGGTAATCGAGTCCATGTGTATTGGACTCCTCTGTATGTAAATGCAAACAAATATTGACTGTCAGGGTGCAGAGGTACCGAAAAGAAAGCGGAGCAGAGGTCAATAACAGTGAAAAATTTCGCAGTGGGAGGGATTTGCATTAGGATGACAGCTGGATTTGGCACTACGGGGAACTGACTCTCAACTATTTTGTTAATCCCCCTTAGATCCTGCACTAGCCGGTAACCCCTCCCCCCACTCTTTTTAACAGGGAAGATGGGACTATTGGCAGTGCTGGACGTTCTTACCAGAATGCCCTGTTGTAGCAAGCGCTCTATTACGGGATACACTCCTAACTCCACCTCTGGCTTCAGAGGGTACTGTGGGATTTTTTGGAGCTATCCTACCATCTTTTACTTGTACAACTACCGGAGCTACGTTTGCCATTAATCCAGTGTCCTGTCCATCTTTAGTCCAAAGTGACTCTGGTATCTGAGATGTCATTTCTTCTACTTGGGAGGGAGTCCTATTTGTCATAATGGTATGTGACATTAATTTTGATGGGGAGTCTAACATGTCTCGTACTTCCTGAGCGTGATTCTCAGGTATGTCCAAGAATACACCTTCAGGAGTACAATAAATGACGCACCCCATTTTACACAGTAAGTCTCTTCCCAGGAGATTAGTCGGTGCCGATGCAGCCAGCAAAAAGGAATGCTTGGTATGTAAAGGCCCTACTGTAATCTCGGCTGGTTTGCTAACAGGGTAGTGCTGGACTACTCCCGTTACCCCTATGGCTGGAATTGTCTTACCAGTGGTTCTCATGCCCACTGTCGAATTTATCACTGATTTGGCCGCCCCTGTGTCTACAAGAAAGTTTAATGATTTACCAGCTACATTGATTGCAATTTCTGGTTCACTTCCAAGGCTTGCAATCAATTTTACTGGCTGCAGATTACAGGTATGGCCACACCCCTATTGGGTATGGTGACCTCCCTGAATCCCGCTGGCAGCAACTACTTGTGATGGAGTTAATTGGGAGCTACCAGAGGCTTGCCAGTCTCTGTTCGGGGGATATCTTTTTGTTTCCCCTGTATGTGGCTCATAACTCCGTTTCTGCGGACCCTGATCCCAATGTCGTGTGTCGTGTCGTTGTCTAGGGGGTTGGTATGAGTTTCGTGAATTCTTCACTCTACAATCTCGTGCCATGTGTCCCTGTTTATGACAAGAATAACAAGTAACCACATTTGACTTACCCACAGGGTTTGGTGATATAAACAAAGGCTGCCTTGTGGTCAGGGCCTGTATACTTACTGCCATTAACTTATCACCTTGTTGTTCCCTGTGTCTGGTGATGTTCCTATCGTGATCAATAGCAGCCTCTCTCAAAGTAGCCACAGACAGACCTCGCCAACATGGTTGTGTGGTCTGTACCCTAGTCTTCAATGACTCTTTTAAACCATCCATCAGTACCGATACTGCTACTTCTCGATGGTTTATGTTTGTTTTAATGTCCTCTATGCCTGTGTATTTTGCCATTTCTGATAATGCTCTGTGAAAATACTCTGCAGCTGTTTCTGACTCCTTCTGTTTAATGGAGAATATTTTGTTCCATTTAACTACGGCTGGGAAATACTCCTTTAACTGTAAACTTATTCTTTTTACATTGTCTTTGTTGTACACTTCTGTAAGAGGTACATCCTGATCTAATCCACAGTCAGCTAAAAATTGAGCTGCGTCGACATTGGAGGGTAAACATGCTCTCAGCAATATCTGCCAGTCTTTATTGTTGGGCTCTACAGTGTTACCTAGGTCTCTGATGTATTTTTGGCTGGCAACTAAGTCTTTTCTAGGGTCAGGGAATTCCGACACTATGGTCCTTAATTCCATTCGGGAAAATGGGCTGTACATGGCAATGTTCCTAACAGGAGTGACTCCTGAAGTGTCTGTTTTCCCATTTGGAACTACTATTACCTTAACAGGATTAACTCTAACAACCTCATTCTGTGTAGATTCTACAGGCTGTGGTGAAATAGTTTCAGCATAGTGTATGGTGCCGTACTTACCCGTTGATACGACCTCACCTATCCCTCCGCTAGGGGCCTTTGTTACTAATCTCGGGGGTGGAGCTGTGCCTACTGTGGTCTCTGCTATGGTGGCTGCTAGAGAGAGCGCTGAAATTGTTGCCGGTTCGTCCTCTTGATCACACTCCTGAGGAAAGTTCAAAACAGGGTACAACTTGCACGGGTTAATTGGTTAACATTATCTTTAACATTTACACAGTTGCTAAGTGTTTGTTTGTTACACCTTAATGCGTCATTCTCCGCAACCAATTTCTCTCCTGATATGTATGGTGGCGGTGGGGCCGTGGCTATCAGTTTTCTGATCGAGCCAGATCCCGCCGCCTGAGCCAATCCTCTCTGTATGTCACCCTCCTGTTGCCACAACTGTAAATAATCATAATGCTTGATTCGTCTCTTTGCTGATTTAATGAGACATATCCTTCTCCTTAAATTCGTTAACACTTCTGTGCTGAAGCTACCTACTCTTGGGAATTTCTCCCCGTCATGTACCGTCATTCTCTCCCATTCATCACATAAAGCTTCTGTGTGACTTCCGTATTTCTCACACATTACGTACCTTGCCGACCCGACTGGTCGGTTCACTGAATCAACCCGAACCGAGGTTGATCGCCCCCTACCTGAACAAGTGGCCCCCATAGTTCGAAGGTGTTGCTTTATTCAGCCAACCCTTACGCAAACCAAAATGTTCAAAATAGGCTGACGGTGGCGGTTTACCGAGTACCCCACTCACTCGCCCACGCCGACCAATACGACCTGATCACACCGATATGGTGCTGGCGTACTCGACCCAGGGCCCCTGCGACCTGAACCTCTATTTACTGGAACCTGTGAGGGTGATCCGAAGAACACTTACTCTTTCCAGTAACTATTGGTTGTTGGATAGTTCCTGAGTGAGCAGCGAACCTCCCTTAAAATAAAAAAAATTACACAAATCACGTTAGAATGTACAAATAGCGTTTATGACCTTCGTACACAAATAGTACCGGTCAGGTTTACTAATGCACACAATTACGTGCGGTACAATCGTTCAGCACATAAGCAACTAATCTTATGTACGGAGCGACCAGTGGAATCGAAAATTACGGCTGCGAATTCCTTCAGCCAGAGCTTGTATGGCCTATATGGGTGTTGCACCAACCCTTTTAGGTGTTGTGCCTGTGGACTGTATAGCGGACTTCCTTGTCTGCTGTACCTGAACCTGCTGGTCTGCTATGACCTCCTGGTCTGTTACAGTATGACCTCCTGGTCTGCTACACTCTAATGCTCAAATTGTATGTTTTAACCAGGGATGCCTCCCTAGCCACCATGTACGTCACTTACACGCATGTACCTCACGAGAACTCGACTTTTCTTGTGGTTCAACCTCAAAAATTGTAAAAACAAACACTCACTCACCACATATACACTTTTGTTTCTATTTTTATTTCTGCGCAGAAATTTCTCTTTAGACCAGATGTGTTACAAATTAGGAGAAGGATCTATTAATTTAAATTTCGAATGTTAAAATAGATTTGCGCGATTTATCGCCTTGCGTTATTTACCGCGTTGCGCTATTTATCGCGTTGAAAAAAAATTAACACTTGTGATTTGAGTTACGTGGGCGTACCCGTACGCTCCGTTGCGTAATATACGCTGCGTGCGTCGGCCCTTGGGTTGCGTACGCAAGTCTCAGTCCTTTGTTAGAGACACGTGTACGCAAAGCAAAGATCCACCGTAACACAATTTATACGTTTATCAATGTAGATGATCCTTTATCATCTACCGCGCACCACACTGACTTCGCCTTGTCTCTCAGGCACAGCTGTGTTTGTCTATACTTTATATTACCTTTTTACTCTTAAACTATGAAATAGCGGCAAATCTCTCTTAGCACGTTTATCAACTATAAAACTGGCAAACAGGAGAGTGATATACGAAAATACACAAATGAAAAAAAGAAATGCAGATATATATGTGTGCGTGCGTGTGTACGCAAGACAGAAAAATAAACAGTTTTAAAAGAGACTAGCGTGTTGTTCTTACCTCCGGTTCCCGGATTCCTTCAGCACCCTTTACTAAGAGAAGCAGACGCTTATCCAAACAGCACTACGAGGAATATGATCTCCCGCCCTTTGCTGCTGGATAATGTCTGCTGAAATTACCTAGTGCAGATGTGTGAAGGACAGGACGAGCCCGCAATTGATAAAGCTAAATATTTATCTTATATAATACCCTTTATGAGGTCTAAGAACACTGTACGCTATCTACGTATGAAGTACCGTAAGGGTACGCACGTTGCGTAACAATCGCTTAGCCGTAGTCGAGACGCTCAAGCGTCACGTTCGCTCACGGCCAAGAGATCACGGGCAGGCACGCTATTGGCTGCTGACTAACTTAATGATTCGCTATAGCGTAGCGGACGCTCGGGACCACGAGGAGATCACCAGCGGCGCTGACGCTCACAATGTTAAACCTTTGTATCTAAACCATAAACAGTGTATTGTGCTGTAAAACCTTAGTGTATAGATAGAGTGTAAATGCAACACAGTGTAACCTTATTAACTCAAAAGCTGTATGAGCGTCACCGACGCTCTGAGAATACTTAACACTATAAGAAATACACAGATACCTGGGCTTAGGGTCCAACGCCTAATATATATATATTATGAATGATATACTTGCAAAAGAATTAATACAAATACAAATCATACACTACAATATAACATAGACTACCTAACCAGATAACTACACAGGAAATACAATACAATTACTATTTAAGGGAAAATAAGAGAGAAAGAGGAGAAGAGAGAGAGAGAGAGAGATTGGCCCACAATAACAAGAAGATCAATATAGTTGCGGAGAAACACTTACGCACAAGGGGAAACGATCGCATGCGCCTCGATATCCAGCTCCCGATTATCAGCAATGAGAACCGTTGAAGAGAGTGAACTGGATATGGTCGGCCTGCCTATTTATGCCCCACACACAATACAATTCAATGGTCCCTACAATCTCATTGTTCATTGGACACAGGAATTCGGCTTCGCATTATAACAAAAGGTCATAGGTTGATTCATACAGGTGGGCTGTGACTGCTTCCAACTGTTCAGGTGGGTGGGATACTGGGTTTCCCGCCGCATGACTAAATAAGAACAAATAATAGTAAATGGACATAAACTTCTTATGTCCATAACTATTCGCACGAGCGATTAATCCGCTCCAAACCAACACCGGAATATTGCTATTTAAATACTCTTCCGATGGGTACCAAACACCACTGTATGACCCCTGTTAGACCCTTCGTACAATACAAAGAGGGATCTCTCTGTTCAGGAACATGCTATGTTAACTAAACTTTCAGAATCTATCAAAGGGACCATGATCTACAAAATACATTATATAGTGAAAATATGTAACGATTGAGTCGCACGCTACGATCACATAAACTCTACCGTAAATACGCATACCGTGCGCCTGCGGGTGCCCGCGACTGTGAGTATGCGCACGTACGGGAGAGCGTACGCATGCGCAGCACGGACCTGTGTGAGGTGCAAATATGGTAGTGTGCATAGAGATATTTTTCTGACTTTGACACCCTGTCAGGGAGATGTGAGAGTAACACCTATCAGTGCGGACGTGTACGGCTACATCTGAGGCGCGTCATAAAAATTACTTCCATCCAAATGTAAATGAGCCCCATAGTTAGTAAGATCTACTTGTTGAAGAAAATTTTGCAGGATATGTTTGTGTATTGTGTTTTACAAGAGGTTCCATATACTGTAAGTGGCCACGAGAAACCTTTAAAATACATGTAGCCTTATAACCAATACAGGGAACTGGCACTGATGATACCATTTAAATGAATGTATCTATGATTTCTTTTTTTTCTGGGAGATTGGCGCTGTCTTCCCGCTTTTCAAGATTATACTGGCCTGAGGTTTTTGTGTGCTGGCTGACATTTGCAGACCCCGACAGGCTGAAATGGTCAGTGTAGGGTCAGGCGCTGGCTTAGGGCGCCCCTCACAGCGCAGCACCTAAGTACCGCTGAGCCGTCTGGGCGCTCCTATCCTGTAGCCGCCATCTTCACACCGACCCCCCGCTTGTTAGGGGGGGCGGTGACTCACTCGCCACACTTCAGCTCTGCAAGGGGGTGGCGGCATGCTGCCGAGGTGAGCGTTCCCCTGTGGCGGGGAGCGATCTATCCCCTCTGGAGCTCAATGTCCAGTCAGCGGAGACAGTGGCTCAGACACCGCAGGGCGGACACTGCTCCCCCCCTCAGTCCCTCGATGCAGGGAGGCTGTTTCCAGCAGCCTCCCTGTAAAATAACAAACTCTAAGAAAACTTTTACTAAGAAAGCTCTGTAGAGCTCCCCTAGCTGTGACCGGCTCCTCTGGGTACATTTTCTAAACTGAGTCTGGTAGGAGGGGCATAGAGGGAGGAGCCAGCCCACACTATTAAACTCTTAAAGTGCCAATGACTCCCGGTGGACCTGTCTATACCCCATGGTACTAATATGGACCCCAGCATCCTCTAGGACGTAAGAGAAAGTTTACAAAACAGGTGGGAGAGATGAGAGCATTCTGCTAACTCTCCTGATTCTGGTGGGGCAGTCATGAATTTGGGTGATTGACCTGCTTATACCACTTTTCCACCTGTAGCACGGGTCGCAGCCGGGAGCCTGACACGGCTGCGACCCATACTACAGCTCCCTTTCCCACAGCGCTCACCAACCCGGCATATTGCCGGGTTGGTGACGCTGCTAGTGACACGGAAGGGGCGGTGCTGGAAGGGGCGCCCTTCCATTCACTGTGAATGGGAGCCGTGTTCAACCCGGCAAGATACCCGGGTAGGATTCCCGGATCACTTGATCCGGGAATTTGCAGGGGGGAAGGGCGTTTTCACTAGGGAAAAACCCGGGTAAATGCGCGCCCCCGCGCATTTAGCCGTGTTTTTAAAGCTAGTGGAAAAGGGGTATTAGTAAGGACATTGTTCCGATTGCAAGGACAGATTAAAAAAAAATATGTCCTGCTGCACATCGTTCTGCTCATGAAGGGGGCATTGCATGCCTCCAGGGTTTTTACACTGTATTTTGTAACGGTGGTGGCACTCCGGAAATGTTGAAGGTTTGGAATGTTGAACGTCTTTGACACAAAGGGAAAACATAGAACTTCACCTTTATTCCAGACATTATACTACAGTGTTTATATTGCATAATGATACTGCACAATTTGCAAAACATGTTCACAGTTTTATTTAATGTGGTTCTAGTGCTTGAAGTTGGCATCTTTCCTATGTTAAATAAATCATGGAGTGCTGACCACTTCTTCCTGTCTTTGTATATTACCTGTAATCTCACTTTACATTCTGGCCTTAATTCACACCGCAGAAAAACTTCAAGCTGCATTCTGATGACCGGAGAACTTACATTCAGAGCGCACTGGCGGCAGAAAAATGAATGTCTGCAGGAGACAACATGGAACAGAGGATATAAATTCTGATTGAACCATGAATTGACATCATATATACAAGGAAAGTTGTGTCATATTTACAAAATAAATGACCAATCAAAACGGAGAATATATATGGATGATAAAAGTCAAATGTACAGTACAGTAACACCTACAGCACCATCACTGCAGTATTCAGATAGTGAGCATACCATTACTAGCCATATGTTGCAAATAAATGCCACACTATTAGCCTTCCTTACGGTTCCAGTAGAATGATGTCATGCTTGTGTTGCACCATCTATTCACTTGTATACAAAATGCATATTCAACCTGATTTAAAATTAAAATATTGTCTTAAACATAGCTCCTTATATTTGCTATTTACTAATGACTAGATATGATAAAGTTTGTATTAGAATGTGCAAACAACAAATTTCATGTTCTCGCTAAACATGGAACAAGACATGTAGCTCTGTGGTTCTGGTGCCACCGACACGATGGGGAACCTCCAGGACATCATCAAAGTGTCATGTCTTCTTCCCCAACATGTGACCAGACTTTGATCTTCCACTGGAGACATTCCTGTAGGACCAGTGGCACCAGATGCAATGAACTAGAGTCATCATTTGTCTGGGAAAAGCACAGGGAAACTATCAATTCTAAACAATGCTGAACGGCTGTATTACACACTTATACCAATGATTATGAGTTCTGATACTGTGGAGTGGAACAACTAAATCCTGCACAGAGAAGATAATGTCTAGTTGTTGTAAACAAAAAAATGAGTCAGTGTTGATTTGTATCATTCCAAGTCACTGATAAATCTGTATCTTGCTAAAATATGTGAAGCATCTTGTCTTCAGGTTCAAATAAACAGGATAAGCCATTCACTCTACAGAGTGTGCATTTTATATCTGCTAAATATAGTTGCAAGCTCCTGCTTGAAAATTATCTGGGGAATAACAGGTATCGCTTCTACGGGTCTATTCATCAAATAAGGGAAATCTTTAAATGAGTGTTCTTGCTGCAGATGGGGGTCAGAACACTTCTATTGCTGGTGGTAGCACCTGAGAAGATAAGCTTGGTCTTGCTTACTTACAGAGATGTGGTAGTAAAAGTACCACTGAAAGCCGCCTTCTGTTATTACTTTCATAATTCAATGAAACCTTTATTTACTATTGACATAAAGCATTATTTCCACCTGGGATCCTTGCAGAGACTTTATTTCTAATTTAAAAATCATAAAATCAGCCAGTGGGACAGAAAAAACCCACTGACGCTGAGAGGGAAGGGGGAGGGGGGTACATAGAATATAGATTACTCGGGCCTGGCTCAACCAGGGAGGAGAAACAATGACCTCCCCTCTATCGGTCGGTGCACATTAGGATCTACACATATTCTAGACCGCGATACTGACAGGAAAGCATGAAAAATCTATGATTTCTAAGCAAAAAAATTATAACCCATTTTCAGCAGATAAAGGGGTTATCACAGCTTAGCAAATATACTCCACAAAGTCATAATTGGCAACTTTTTAATTTTTTCCTCTGGCACAGTTCCTGGAGGGTAGATGTAGCTGTACACTGCAGTTGGGTATGGGATACCGGTAGCCAGGATGCCGGCGGTCAGAATACCAACACCGGCAGCATGAAATGCAGACAGGGGTGCTGGAGCAAAGTAACTCTAATCCTGACCCTCCCCCTAACCATTCCCGCAGCCTGACTATAACCCTCAATCCCATCCCGTAGCATAACCCTAACCCTCCCTCACCGCAGCCTGACCTTAACCGTTCCTCCTCGCAGCCTAACTCAAACAGCTTAGTTATATTCAGAATTTCGGCTGCCAGGATTCCGGCGTTGGCATTCTGACTGCTGGGATCCTGTACACCGGGATGTCAACTGTGGGATGACACTGTCAACTTATCATTAGAATCCTCGCTGCATAATGTTGCTCAGTTGCAGGGTCAATGAAGAGGGAGTGGGGCTAAGAATCATGCCATTTGTTATGATATGGTGCGCTCTGTACCTGTCTCCTTCTGTGTACCAGTCTATGGGAGCATCCCCTAGTGTTAGACCTCTAGTGCCAGGAGTCACTCGGAGGTGGAGTTATATAATGTAAGTTCCTGTTCCTCCATCTCACAGAGGGTGAGGAGAGTGTGACACACAGTGAGAGACAGAGTCCTGGTGTAGAAGTGTGCAAAGCTGAGACTGGGAGCAGATCTCAGCTACAGAGACTCACGGTGTTCCAGTGCATGCATCATCTTTTCTACAGCAGTAGTCAGTCCTCCATGCTTCACCACCCCAGACATCTACTGATAAGTACCGCTACCTAATGCTATTACCTTGTGTGATATATGGGCTCCTGATTACCACTATCAGTGTTACATATGAGTCACCTGTGTTCACTAAATAAACCTGCATTACTGTTTAAGTCTTCAAGTGTGTGGACTGACGTCACTGCACCAGAGAGCCCAGTACACTCTGCCAACAGGTTATGGACCCGCATGCACTTGAAGATTTGCACTAACCATTCCTGAGAGGGAGAGACGCTGAACCGGAAACCGGAAGTGACGGAGTGCGCACACACAGGAACGGAGCTGTCTCACCAGCTGCAGGAGCCGCGATCCATGCCGGGAGCCGGGGGGAGCCAGCCAGGGGGCCAGCGGCCAGGGGGAAGCCAGCAGCCTGACAGGCAGAGGGGAGAGGAGCAGAGGGAAGGGAAGCTGATCCAGGCAGCCGCAGCAGAAGCAACCTGACCCACTACCTGCCTACACCACACCACAGTATCTGAACACAGATCGGAGGAGCAGATAAGTAACAGCTTTTCCTTAAGCAATTGTCTCCTTGCCCATTACTGTATTTTTTTTGTACTTAATTTCGTGTCCATTACTGTTTTTTAATTATATTTTAATTGTACTTCATTTATACTTTTTGAGTTTTACCTTATTTATTGTCCTTTATAGTTCCTTATATATTTGCATTTTTTGTACTTAATTCCCTATATCCATTACTGTATTTTAATTTAATTTATTTGTACTTAATTTATACTTTGTGTTTTTTTCTTTCCCCTTATTTATTGTCCTTTATAGTTCCTTACATATTTGTCTCCATATATAGATTGTCCAGCTTTTTTTTTTTTAAGGTAATAGGGAGCTAGCACGAATTAAAAATGGGTGGGGCCGCAATTGAGAATCTCACTCAATGCGTGTCGTACATGATGTATGCGCACCTGGAACAACAGTCCGAGTGTGAATACATATGTGCGAGATGTGAGCAAACGGCTGCCATGGAAGCCAGGTAACTGATCTAGAGCAGACCGTTACGCGACTGAGAGATATTCACAATCTCGAGCAAAGTTTAGATAGAATGGTGGAGGTGTTGCAGTGGGGATCATTGGTAGACGAGGATGATCAGGTAGCCAGCTGGGTCACTGTTAGAAGGAAGAGGGGGAGGGGGAGACAGGACATGTTCGATCTGCCCAACCCCAATAAATTTGCCCGATTGGACGAAGATTTTGAGGATGGCAGTGAGGAAATGACGGAACCGGAGGTGACGGTTCCCTCTAGCAACCAGAGTAGCGGTCCCTCCGGTATTGATGGGAAAACAGTTAGTGAGGTACCTAGTCAGATTGTGGAGGTAGGGGATTCTATTATCAGGAGGACAGACATGGCAATATGCTACCGGGACCGTGATCGCCGTACAGTCTGTTGTCTCCCGGGTGCTCGGGTACGGCACATCGCAGACCGGGTAGACAGATTGTTGGGAGGGGCTGGTAAAGACACAGTGGTCTTGGTGCATGTTGGCACCAATGACAAAGTTAGTGGTAGGTGGGATGTCCTTAAGAAAGACTATAGGGAATTAGGCAAGGACATCTAGGGTAATATTCTCAGAAATATTGCCAGTCCCACGCGCCAGCCCAGGGAGGCAGAGGGAGATTAGGGAGGTAAATGTGTGGCTTAGAGACTGGTGTAGGAAGGAGGGGGTTGGGTTCTTGGTACACTGGTTGGACTTCTCAGTCAGGTACCATCTTTTTTGTCGCAATGGATTGCACCTAAATGAGGAGGGGGCTGCGGTGCTGGGGGGCAGGATGGTTAGAAGGTTGGAGGAGCTTTTAAACTAAGAGCCTAGGGGAAGGGTTTAGCTAGATCTATGGGTCAATCAGCAAGAACAGCAAGGATGGGGGTAGTGAACAAATTCGGGGTGGAGAAAGGGGGTGCGAAAGATCAGCTGGCAAGGACAAGGGTAGCGGCATGGGTATTGACACCGGAAATACAGACACAAGTATTGCCCAAGGTGTTCCCAATTCATTACCTAAAGACGATTGTGGCCCAATACGGTATATAGAAAACGATGCCCATAGCATAAGGGACGATACTATCATCAGGGGGGGGGGACTTAGCAAGTTCTAATAGATCAAATAGGGATATTAGTGAGAGAGGCTGTACTATGTATGATGGGGGGGTGGGGAAAGGGAGGGAGGAGAATAACAGTCGGTAAGATTAATTCTAGAAAGGCGCTATAGATAAGTCACCAATAAAACAAACAGAAAGGGGAGATGCTAAGCTAAATTGTATGCTTACAAATGCAAGAAGCCTATCGGGTAAAATGGGGGAATCGGAATGGCTTGTATCACAGTCTCAGTATGATATTATAGGTATTACGGAAACATGGTGGGACAACTCTCACGGCTGGGTTGCGAATTTGGAGGGATATTCTCTTTTCAGGAGGGACAGGGTTACGAAAAGGTCAGGAGGGGTATGTCTCTTTGTTAAACCATCTCTAAAACCAATCTTAATATATGGTATTTACGAGGGGGCTGGAGATACGTGGAGTCGCTATGGGTTGAGATCACAAGTGCGGGCATTGAAGCAAAGAAACTAGTCATTGGCACGAGCTACAAGCAACCTGATATCAGCGTTCATGACGAGGAACAACTTTTACAACAAACTGAAAGTGTTGCGGGAATGGGGGACATCCTAGTGTTAGGTGATTTTAACTATCCGGATATAAATTGGAGTAACGATTCATGTGTAAAAACTAGGAGCAGCAGGTTCTTAAATACATTAAAGGATCAATACTTGACTCAATTAGTCGAAGACCCAACTAGAGGTAAAACTATTCTGGACCTAGTTATTACCAATAATGTGGACATTATAATAAACACTAAAGTTGGGGAGACCTTTGGAAACAGTGATCACTATATGATCACATTCGACATCAGTTTCAAGAAACATAGCTATAAGGGAACGACCAAAACATTTAACTTCAGAAAAGCTAACTTCAATATGCTGAGATGGGCACTAAATGACATTGACTGGGAAGTTTTGTTTCAAGGCAAGGACATATCGGAAATGTAAGATGCTTTAACATGGTTGCTTGAAAGCAATATTCACAAATTCATTCCCATGAGCAGTATAGGCAGGAGTACTAAGCACAAACTAATGTGGCTCAATAAGGAGGTCAAGGAAGCAATGGCTAATAAGAGGCGTGCTTTCAAAACATTTAAATCTAATGGAGATGAGGATTAATTCCGGTATTACAAGGAATGCAATAAAAGATGCAAAAAAGTAATAAGAGCAGCTAAAATTGTAAATGAAAAGCAAATCGCTATAGAGAGTAAAACCAATCCTAAAAAGTTTTATAAATATATAAACAGTAAAAGGTTAAAGAAGGAGAATGTAGGCCCATTAAAATATGAATTGGGAGCTTTGAGAAATGACGACAAATTAAAAGCAGAAATATTGAACAACTTTTTTTCCTCAGTATTCACCAGGGAGGACGAGCCAGTGACAGTAGTGCATAGCGACAGGGAAGGTAATGACTTGTGGCTTGAGGCTTGTTTAAGTGGGGAAGTAGTCCTGGAGAGACTAAGCAAGGTAAAGATTAATAAATCACCATGCCCAGACGGTTTTCATCCGAGGGTTATTAAGGAGCATAGGTCACAGCTAGCAAAACCCCTATACTTGATTTTCAATAATTCAATTAGATCAGGCATGGTACCAAAGGATTGGCGCATAGCTGAGGTAGTGCATTTATATAAAAACGGAACAAAAAGCAATCCTGGAAACTATAGACCAGTTAGTTTAACCTCTATAGTGGGTAAAATATTGGAAGGCATTTTGAGGGATAGCATAGAGGAGCACCTACAGGCTACTAAGTTTATTATCAAAAATCAGCATGGATTTATAAGGGACAGATCATGTCAAACCAACTTAATTAGCTTCTACGAGGAAGTGAGCAAGAATCTAGATCAGGGAAAAGCAGTGGAGGTGGTGTATTTAGACTTTGCTAAAGCCTTCGATACAGTTCCTCATATGAGACTGATCAACAAATTAAGGGAACTTGGCCTAGGATATACTATTTGTAGATGGATAAGTAATTGGCTGGATAACAGAGTACGAGTAGTGGTCAATGGGATGCTCTCCAGCTGGGCACAAGTAGTCAGCGGAATACTATAAGGGTCTGTTCTTGGCCCACTGCTGTTCATTATATTTATCAATGATCTAGGAATAGGCCTGGAAAGCAGTGTCAATCTTTGCAGATGATACTAAACTGTGTAAGGTAATTAATTCAGAAGGCGATGTGGAGTCTCTACAGAATGACTTATTTAAACTTCAAACCTGGGCGTCTAACTGGAGAATGAGGTTCAGTATAGAAAAATGCAAAGTTATGCATTTTGGGACAAAAAACACACTTGCATCCAATACTCTAGATGGGAAAATATAGGGGTAACTGGTGGAAAAAGATTTGGGGGTATTCATAGATAATAGGCTTAATAACAGTACACAATGTCAAATTGCAGCAAAGAAGGCCAATTAAAGTGCTTGAATGCATTAAACAGGGCATTGAGACAAGGGACGAGGATATAATCCTGCCGCTGTACAAATCATTGGTACTTCTGAACCTGGAATATTGTGTTCAGTTCTGGGCACCGTATTATAAAAAAAAGATATTGGGGAACTAGAAAGAGTTCAAAGAAAAGCTACTACATTGATTAAAGGGTTAGAAACACTGGAGTACGAGGAAAGGCTTACTAGGTTAAATATGTATACACTAGAAAAGAGGCGACTAAGAGGGGACATTATTAATATCTTCAAATATGTAAAGGGTCATTACAAGGAGCTAGCAGCAGACTTGTTTATTAAAAGAACTCTGTATGGGCACTCGATGAGGCTAGAGGAGAGAAAATTCCGTACACATCACAGGAAAGGGCTCTTCACGCTAAGGGCAATTAAGATTTGGAACTCCCTGCCGGAGAAGGTAATAATGGTGGACTCTGTAAATGCATTTAAAAATAAGATTTTAAACCTACCGGTAAATCTTTTTCTTCTAGTCCGTAGAGGATGCTGGGGACTCCGTAAGGACCATGGGGTATAGACGGGCTCCGCAGGAGACATGGGCACTATAAAGAACTTGTAGTATGGGTGTGCACTGGCTCCTACCTCTATGCCCCTCCTCCAGACCTCAGTTAGAGAACTGTGCCCAGAGGAGATGGACAATATGAGGAAAGGATTTTGTTTGCAAGACTCATACCAGCCCACACCAATCATACCATATAACCTGGAATATACGCAACCAGTTAACAGTATGAACAAAAAACAGTATCAGTCAAAGACCGATTCCAACTGTAACATAACCCTTATGTAAGCAACAACTATATACAAGTCTTGCAGATTTAGTCCGCCCTGGGACGGGCGCCCAGCATCCTCTACGGACTAGGAGAAAAAGATTTACCGGTAGGTTTAAAATCTTATTTTCTCTTACGTCCTAGAGGATGCTGGGGACTCCGTAAGGACCATGGGGTTTATACCAAAGCTCCCAACCGGGCGGGAGAGTGCGGATGACTCTGCAGCACCGACTGAGCAAACGCAAGGTCCTCATCAGCCAGGGTATCAAACTTGTAGCATTTTGCAAGTGTGTTTGAACCCGACCAAGTAGCTGCTCAGCAAAGCTGTAATGCCGAGACGCCTCGGGCAGCCGCCCAAGAAGAGCCTACCTTCCTTGTGGAATGGGCCTTTACCGAATTTGGTAACGGCAATCCAGCCGTAGAATGAACCTGCTGAGTTACAGATCCAGCGAGCAATAGTCTGCTTAGAAGCAGGAGCGCCAACCTTGTTGGCTGCATACAGGACAAACAGAACCTCTGTTTTCCTAACCCTAGCCGTCCTGGCTACATAAACATTTAAGGCCCTGACTACATCCAGGGACTTGGAGCCCTCCAAGTCCCCCGTAGCCACAGGCACCACAATAGGTTGGTTTATGCGAAAAGACGAAACCACCTTAGGTAGAAATTGAGGATGAGTCCTCCATTCCGCTCTATCCACCTGGAAAATCAGATAGGGGCTCTTGTGAGACAAAGCCGCCAATTTGGACACCCGCCTTGCAGATGCCAAGGCCAATAACATGACCACTTTCCAAGTGAGAAATTTCAATTCAACTGTTTGAAAAGGCTCAAACCAGTGCAAATTAAGGAACTGTAACCCTACGTTAAGGTCCCATGGTGCCACCGGGGGCAGAAAAGGAGGCTGGATATGTAGCACTCCCCTTACAAAAGTTTGGACTTCTGGGAGAGAAGCCAATTCCTTCTGGAAGAATATAGACAGGGCCGAAATCTGTACCTTAATGGAGCCTAACTTTAGGCCCATATCCACTCCTGTCTGTAGAAAGTGGAGAAAACGGCCCAAGTGGAAACCTTCCGTAGGAGCATTCCTGGCTTCACACCAAGATACAAACTTTCTCCAGATACGGTGATAATGTTTCGCCGTCACTTCCTTTCTAGTCTTTATCAGAGTAGGAATGACTTCTTCCGGAATATCCTTCTCCGCTAGGATTCAGTGTTCAACCGCCATGCCGTCAAACGTAACCGTGGTAAGTCTTGGAACACGCAGGGCCCCTGCTGCAACAGGTCCTCTCTGAGAGGAAGAGGCCACAGATCTTCTGTGGGCATCCCCCGAAGATCTGAATACCAGGCCCTTCGAGGCCAATCTGGAACAATGAGTATTGTCTGCACTCTTGTTCGTCTTATGATTCTCAATATTTTTGAGATGAGAGGCAGAGGAGGGAACACATAGACCGACTGAAACACCCATGGTGTCACCAGGGCGTCAACCGCTACCGCCTGAGGGTCCCTTGACCTGGCGCAATACCTCCCAAGCTTCTTGTTGAGGCGTGATGCCATCATGACTATTTGAGGAAGCTCCCAACGACTTGTTATCTCTGCAGAGACTTCTTGATGAAGTCCCCACTCTCCTGGATGGAGATCGTGTCCGCTGAGGAAGACTGCTTCCCAGTTGTCCACTCCCGGAATGAATATCGCTGACAGAGCGCTTACGTGATTTTCTGCCCACCACAGAATCCTGGTGGCTTCTGTCATTGCCACTCTGCTCTTTGTACCGCCTTGACGGTTTACATGAGCCACAGCTGTGACGTTGTCAGATTGAATCAGAACCGGTAGGTCGCGAAGAAGATTCTCCGCTTGTCGTAGGCCGTTGTAAACGGCCCTTAATTCCAGTATGTAGATGTGTAGGCAAGCCTTCTGGCTTGACCACCGTCCCTGAAAATTCCTTCCTTGTGTGACTGCTCCCCATCCTCGGAGGCTCGCGTCCATGGTCACCAGGACCCAGTTCTGAATGCCGAACCTGCGACCTTCTAGAAGATGAGCACTCTGCAGCCACCACAGGAGAGACACCCTGGCCCTGGGGGACAGGGTTATCTTCTGATGTATTGGAAGGTGAGACCCGGACCACTTGTCCAGACGGTCCCACTGAAAAGTCCTCGCCTGAAACCTGCCGAAGGGGATGGCCTTGTAGGTCGCCACCATTTTCTCCAGTACTCGAGTGCATTGATGGACTGACACTCTTTTGTTTTAACAGGTCTCTTACCCTGTTCTGGAATTCCTGGGCTTTTTCCATTGGGAGAAAACCTCTCTTCTGTTCTGTGTCCAGAATCATGCCTAAGAAAGACAGCCGAGTTGTTGAAACCAACTGTGACTTTGGTAGCTTTAGAATCCAGCCATGTTGCTGCAGCACCTTCAGGGAAAACGACACGCTTTTCTGCAACTGTTCCTTTGATCTCGCTTTTATCAGGAGATCGTCCAAGTACGGGATACTTGTGACTCCCTGCCTGCGCAGGAGTACCATCACTTCCGCCATTACCTTGGTGAAAACCCCTGGGGCCGTGGAAAGCCCAAACGGCAACATCTGAAATTGTAAATGACAGGCCTGTACAGCGAATCTCAGGTACGCTTGATGAGGAGGATAAATGGGGACATGAAGGTATCCTTTATGTCTAGTGACACCATAAAATCCCCCCCTTCCAGGCTGTAGATCACTGCCCTGAGCGATTCCATCTTGAACTTGAACCTTTTTAAGTACAGGTTCAGGGATTTTAAGTTTAGCATGGGTCTGACCGAGCCATCCGGTTTCGGTTGCCCCAAATAGGGTTGAATAGTACCCTTTTCCCTGTTGCATTAAGGGAACCCTAATAATCACTTGCTGTAGACACAGCTTTTGAATTGCAGCCCACACTATCTCCCTCTCTGGGGGATACGCTGGTAAAGCCGATTTGAAGAATCGGCGGGGAGGCACGTCTATGAATTCCAGCTTGTAACCTTGGGGCACAATTACCATCGCCCAAGGATCCACATCTGACTGAACCTAGAAGTGGCTGAAGAGTCGAAGACGTGCCCCCACCGGAGCGGACTCCCTCAGTGGAGCCCCAGCGTCATGCGGTGGATTTAGTAGAAGCCTGGGAGGACTTTTGTTCCTGGGAGCTGGCCGTAGCAGGCATTCTTTTTCCCTCTACCCTTACCTCTGGCGAGGAAGGAAGAGCCCCGACCTCTTCTGGACTTATGCGACCGAGAGGACTGCATCGGATACTGCGGCGTTTTCTTTTGCTGTGGGGGAACATAAGGCAAAAAAAGGTAGATTTACCCGCGGTAGCTGTTGAAACCAGGTCCGCGAGACCTTCCCCAATTAAAAGCTCACCCTTGTAAGGCAAAATTTATATATGCCTCTTTGAGTCGGCATCACCCGTCCATTGGCGGGTCCACAGCCAAGTGTTTGGAGAGACAAGCACACACCCAGCGCCACTGACACCGGAAATAGAATTCCCAGATAAAACAGCGCTTTTATATAATTATATATATAATCACATTATATACACTCACTGCTGCTAATAAGTGCCCCCCCCCCCCTCTGTTTGCCCTGTGTCTTCAGCAGGGGAGAGTCCGGGGAGCCAGCTCCATGCTGTAGAGAAAATGGCGCTTTCCGTGCTGAGGGACCAAGCTCCGCCCCCTCACCGGTGGGCTTCGGTCCCGCTCATTTTTACAATACTGGCGGGGGTTATGATATATATTGCCTCTGTAGCCTATATATGAATGGTTGCCAGCCCTAGAGGTTTATTGCTGCCCAGGGCACCCCCCCCCCTGTGCCCTGCACCCATCAGTGCCTTGTGTATTGTGAAGTCTTCTGCCGCCTTGAAGTCTTCTTTTCTTCTTATACTCACCCGGCTTCTATCTTCCGGCTCTGCGAGGAGGACGGTGGCGCGGCTCTGGGACGAACTGCAGGGTGAGACCTGTGTTACGACTCCCTCTGGAGCTAATGGTGTCCAGTAGCCTAAGAAGCAGAGCCTATCACTTAAGTAGGACTGCTTCTCTCTCCTCAGTCCCACGATGCAGGGAGCCTGTTGCCAGCAGTGCTCCCTGAAAATAAAAAACCTAACAAAAATATTTTTCAGAGAAACTCAGGAGAGCTCCCCTGTAATGCACCCCATCTCCTCTGGGCACAAGATCTAACTGAGGTCTGGAGAAGGGGCATAAAGGGAGGAGCCAGTGCACACCCATACTAAAAGTTCTTTATAGTGCGCATGTCTCCTGCGGAGCCCGTCTATACCCCATGGTCCTTACGGAGTCCCCAGCATCATCTAGGACGTAAGAGAAAACAGATTGGACAAATTTCTAACTGGAAAATGTATCCAGGGCTATAGCATTTAACATATTGACATTAAATTATATGGGAGTGGTAAGATCATAGCTGTCAACTGGTACAAAACCATTACTCCAGCAGGCACATTATAATATGAACATCTTAAATCAGAATACAGGTTGAACCTCTTTTCAACCTCACTGACTATGTAACTATGTAAGGTTTAATGAGAAGGATACGTTTAAGATGCATGCTATATGGAACGAAACTGAGTGCCTACAAGGACATGAATGATTACAATAATAAATTATTGTCAATACTGTAGCTCAGCATTTGGCATCTGTGGGGGCACACGTGGACTAGGAAGAAATCGCAATGGCTATGTTACAGAATCTGACACCAGACTTAGATTTTTTTTGGTGGTTGCATTAGAATCAAACGACACTAAACTGACAATGGAGATTGTAAAAGCCAAGTTGCTGCAGTTCCAAGAACGTATTCTTGTTGAGACCATAGCTGAGGGATCTGCCTTGATTACAAACGGCACAAAGTCCAGAAAGCACAAATTCAAGTGTTTTGTATGTCACAAGATAGGACATAAAGATTGCAGAATGAGAAATTCCACTGGTGTGCAGAAGCAAGCCAAACGAGTCAGCATTGAATGTAGCATAAAGTCACAGGAAGGATTGCTGGTAGATGGACTCGGGGACCACTAGACATTTCAGTTGCAATAAGCATTGGTTCAATTCTTTAACACGGTGTGTTCCCACTAGTGTTACAGGGATTGGAAATAAGGCCCTTACTGCATTACAAGCTGGGACAATCACAGGTACATTTAAGAACTGGAGGTCAGACAATTGTTACAGATATCAAATATGTGTTGTACGTGCCTGATTTAGGAAGTAATCTCATTGCTTTGAAAAAGTCACGTGATCCGTGATGAAAAGTGTCAGGTCTCCTCTCCCTATGTCACTGGGTCATCGCACAGCTTCTGCAGCCCTACTCCCTCCTAGACCAAAGCGGCCTTTCCACCTCACTCAGAGCGGAACACCGTTGTGTCCTCCGGTGCACCCTGGCAAGCCTGCCGCAGGTTTATTTCTCGACCACATTATAGGAGTGGGCACAACAGTGTACCTTACCCGAGGACGCTCGGGTTAACCAGCCCACGGGAGAGGTAATTGTAATACCTGCTTTCTACTTCTTTATCAATTTGCCTTGACAGACACCGGTCACTTAGTGGACTAATCACCGCTATCCACACTGGTTATTGGGAGCTCCGCTATTTGACGCATTCTCAGGTACAATACGTACACAGTGACTTTGCTGAGATACTCGAACACCTGTCATCAATTTACAGACAGCCTATGCTACAGTTGCTACATGAAACATTTTATCCAGTTTGTCTCTAAACTGAGGATTACAACTGCACACCAGCTGATTATTACAGCCTCAACACTCTGTAAATTGGTACCTGTTTTTTGTTCTAAAAGCTGATTTACTACTTTGGTCATCCAGTGAATAAGCAGATTCCATTTAGATTATTTTTAATTACTATGTTTTTAATTGTTTTTTATTGTGTGATATCCACGTCTTATTAAATAATTTTTCTATAAATTCATATTAACTCTGCATCGGTTTTGAATTATCTGCTCCCACGAGCGCTGCTGTTCCTTTCTTGTTAAATTCCAATTTCAGAAGGGCAAATGTATGGTGCAGAATAAAAGAGGGACCGTTATTGCTTCAGCAACCCGGTGCAACCAACTACAGTGCCTTGCTAAAGTATTCACCCCCCCCTTGGCTTTTTACCTATTTTGTTACATTACAACCTGTAATTATTATTTTTTTAATCTGTATTTTATGTGATGGATCTGCACAAAATAGTGTAAGTTGGTGAAGTGAAATGAGAAAAAATTATATACAAAATCATTTTTATAAATAAAAATTTGAAAATTCACCTTCCAGCAGGACAATGACCCGAAGCATATTGCTAAAGCAACTCTCGAGGGATCACCGTGAGCAATGCTGAAAGACCCATATATGAGAGTTGCATAAAAGGCAAGCAAACTCGCAACCCAGTTCCACAGTCCGTTAGTAGAGTAGAGACACCGTTAGCTCTAGTGCACACAGACATGTGTGGTCCAATGGAGGAAGAATCAATCAGTGGCTACAGGTATTTCATGACTCTCATTGATGACGCCACAAGAATGACACACGTGTACTTTCTTAAGGAGAAGAGTGAAGTTGTCAACAACATTGTGAAGTACAAAACCTGGTGGAGAATCAGACAGGTCTGAAACTAAAGATCCTGAGATCAGACAATGGTGGAGAGTATGATAACAAAGTCTTAGCCGCATTACTTAGGAAATACGGCATAAAGCATCGGCTAACAATTGCCTACACACCGGAACAGAATGGCGTTAGTGAGCGGGCAAACCGCACAATTGTTGAGAGAGCATGAACTATGCTAAGTGATAATGGCCTGGAAAGAAGTTTTGGGCAGAAGCAGTATCTACTGCAGTATACCTAAAGAATTGTGCACCTACAGTGGCCGTCAAAGGTAAAACGCCACTGTAGGCGTGGTTCAGGAAAAAGCAAAGCTTTTGCACATATACAGTACCAAAGGAGAAAAGGAGACAGCTAGATCCAAAATCCATAGAATGTATAATGCTCGGATACTGCAACGAAAGCAAAGGATACAGACTTTGGGATGTTACAAGTAAACGTCTTCTTAAATCTTGAGATGTGGTATTCTATGAGACCGCACCACTAACTGGAGCAGTGGATCAACAACAAAATGTATTATTGGATGTACAGGCAGCAGAAAGCGTGTCTGAAGAGTGTCAAAGCAGACAACAAGTCAGAGAACAGAAGTTCCACGAGGAATAATAAAGGTACTCCAGCCAAGAAATACAGTGAGGAGTATGCAAACGTAGCTTACTGTGAACCTCAAAACATACAGGAATCAAAGTCAAGCAGTGATTGGACAGAGTGGAAGTCAGCAATTGATACAGAACTGTCAGCACTAAATGATAACAGTACATGGACTATGGTTGATAGAACAAGCGACCGTAAAATGATTAAAAACAAGTGGGTTTTCTGCAAGAAGTTGAACACAGAGGGGACAGTAGCTCATTACAAAGTCTGCCTTGTTGACAAGGGATATACCCAGAAGTATGGAATCGATTACGGAGAGATCTACTCACCAGTCGCAAGGTATAGCACCTTAAAGTTAGTGATTTGTGTTGCTACACTACATGATCTACTGTTATATCAACTAGACTTTGATTCTGCATTCCTAAATGGAGAATTGATTGAGGAAATTTATATGGAACCACTTGAACATTATGCAATAATTTCCAAGTACGGAATGACAGATGCAAAACCAGTAAGTACTCCCATTGATAAAAGATGGTCAAGGCCATGTCACCAAGCAGCAAAAGGGACATAGAGGAAATGCAAGAAATCCCTTATCAAAATGCCATTGGTAGTTTGATGTATGCAAGCATTGGGACACGCCCAGACATCACACAAATAATAATGCTGTGAGTCGGGCAAAGAGAATACTAAGGTACAAGTTCACTAAAGCTGAAATTTACAAGATCATCAGATACCAGATTAAAAGTATTCTGTGACGCCAACTGGGGATCAGATGAGGATGACATACGTTCTTATACTGGATACCTGTTTGGACTAGCAGGCGCAGCCGTAAGCTGGGCAAGTAGGAAACAACCCACAATTGCTCTTTCTACAACAGAAGCTTCAAAAGAAGCGCTTTGGATAAGAGAAACTTTATGTGAATTAGGTCTTCTTTACCACAGTGAGATCATCAATATAAAGTGTGATAATAAGGGAGCAATTGATCTTTCCTGTGGCACAAAGCATCATGGACGGTCTAAACACATTGCTACAAGACATCATTTCATTCGTGAGTTGGTGGAAAACAAGTACGTCAATGTGAAATATGTTGCAAGTGAAGAAAATATTGCCGACATGTTGACAAAAGGACTGTCATCACACTTGCTACTTGCATTCCTGATGGAATGTGGACAAGAATATGGTTAATGATGATTTATTCTTGCTGTTTTTGCTTCACGTTATGTTTTCGGTTACAGTAGTGACATTGATTTGTTTGATAAAATGTCATGTTCTTTAAACTTGTGACCGGAGACAGTCTGGAGTGAGGGGGAGTGTTAGGATATGGTGCACTCTATATCTCTGTCTCCTTCTGTGTACTAGTCTATGGGAGCATCCCCTAGTGTTAGATCTCTAGTGCCAGGAGTCACTCTGAGGCGGAGTTATATGATGTAAGTTCCTGTTCCTCCATCTCAGAGAGAGTGAGGAGAATGTGACACACAGTGAGAGACTGAGAGACAGAGTCCTGGTGTACAAGTGTGCAGAGCTGAGACTGGGAGCAGATCTGGATTACAGAGACTCACAGTGTTCCAGTGCATGTATCATCTTCTCTGCAGTGTGAGTCAGACTGCACGGCTGTGCAGTCCTCCATGCTTCACCACAGACATCTCCTGATAAGTACCATTACCTAATGCTGTTACTGTATGTGATATATGGGCTCCTGATTACCGCTATCAGTGTTACATCTGAGTCACCTGTGTTCACTAAATAAACCTGCAATACTGTTTAAGTCTTCAAGTGTATGGGCTGACGTCACTGCACCAGATAGCCAAGTACACTCTGCCAACACCATTATGCAGTCTTCTTAGCATTTTTACCAGGAAGTAAATGAGATGCAGGAGGAGTCTGGGGGACTTCTCAAAAACTTGGGAAAAACCTGGACATTTCAGAGGAGTAAGCAAATATTATTCGGTTGTGTAATAATTATACTAGAAGAATGATTTGCTATCACCATTAGAGTGGTCTTACCTGTCCGAATCCAATGGTTGTAGCTTATTGCTCCCACAAAGGTTACACACTGGCCATGAAAAAGATTCTCTCTCATTCACTCCAATGACTGTCCCTGGAGAAACCAATAAAACATGTCAGCTAGGTGCCAGAGGAACTAATAGATGCACATCAATATAAGATTGGACACAAAACCTTGTACACTGTAACATGAAACTACAGAAACAAATCTCAGACAGACCGAAGATGAAGCCACCTCACTCATAGCTGTGCCAGCAAGGAAGGTAAGTAATAACATTTCAGTGGCCTCTGCCCTCAGAAAACTAATACCATTGCTTCAACCTAATAATTAATTATGTGAGAAGAAAGTACATTATATGTTATGCTAAAAAATGCTCACTACTGAGATAAATATACACAGAAGTACATACTGTATATAGAAAGCATTTTACAAGATGGAGAGAATTTAAACAATCATCACAACAGACATTTTGTTAGCGCCTGAGAGGGGGAGAGGGCTGCATTAAGCTAAACTAGTCAAATTTGAAAATACTGTATTGGGTAGGTACACTTACGTGCAGAGTGCATTGAGTACAATTACTTGCAGAGTGCATTTAAGTAATACATACATTACTTTCTTTAATGCCTGTATCTAACATGTTCCTGCATATTATGTTCAGCTATCTCAATGTAGCTGATATATTGTAGCTTATACCCCTTTCACACCGCCTGAGGCGGGTTGCACCCGGGAGCCTGACACGGGAGCTTCCAGGGTGCGACCCACCTCAGGTGCCCCGTCGCCGCTGTCTGCAACCCGGCATATTGCCGGGTTGGTGATGTCAGCGGTGACGGCACTTGGAGATCACATGGTCTTCAAGCGCCGCCTGTACACGGAAAGACACACTGTAAACAGGAAACAGCTCCCATCTACCCGGCTCCCGTTCACACCGCACAGCGAGCCGAGTTGAACACGAGTTGGACCCTGCTCGCTACCAGGGTTGAAATACCGGGTCGCTCAACCCGGTATTTTTCCCCTGGCACCTTTCAGGCCCCACATGAACACGGGTTATACGCGCTCATGTGCCAATAATCCGTGTTCATAACTGGCGGTCTGAAAGGGGTATTAGTTGCACGTGACTTCACAATCTGTTTTAAAAAACTGGATAAGTCTAAATTTTCAGTGAAACTAAAGCATCCAGGTGTTTGCTAGAGACTGAAAGACGACAGTGATTTTTTGTCAGTAGGTCTTACCTGAAACAAATTAAAAATATTTATGATTACTAATCTTTTTTTTTTTTTAAGAATTAGAGTAGACTGGTTTAATTTAGACATTTCTACATAAGTTTAAAAGTAATTCCCAAGTAAAACGTACATCTCCAGAGTTACCCAGTAACAATGTGGAATTTAGGGTATTTCTATACAAAATGAAATACAAATTAAATTACTAACATATCCTGATATGCTCGGGAATGTTGGCAGGTTTATTTATTTTACATGATTCTGCTGTTTGTTGGGAATAAACTTCCCTGATATTAACCTTGAAACATCTGCCCTATAGAGTGTGGGCGTAGATGTTTGTATCGCCAGTTGTGGGGGTTGGTCAGGAGTCAGGACAACTGCATTCCTTTCAAACTGCTGATGTCATGAGATTACTTAAATTAGATACATTGGTGAAGAGGGTGTATATATTAGAGGGGTTATTCCTTTTTTGCGGGAGAGAACACAGTCTTGTTCTCTGTCCAAAATGTTTTTTATCTCAGAGATCATGTCAAGATGTTACAATGGGATGTATTTGCACACTTTTGGGCTCTACAAACACATAAAATTGACATGTGATGAATCCCTCATACTTGCCAACTTTGTAGGACTCCTTTCTGGGAGACACTGAAAGCACTTTGGGGGGCAGGGATTAGGCATCGATTTTTGGGTCCTCAAGGAAGAGACTGGCTAAAATGGCACAATTTTGTATCATTTAGCCCCAGCCCCTGAAAATGGAGTCACAATCCCCATGGGTTGTCTGGTGTTATGTCACCATCATGCCTGCTTCACCAGGAGGCCAGTAGAATGTAGGAAATCCACCCACTCTTTCTGGGGTGAGGAAGACTTTCCAAAAAATAGGATTTTGGTACTTACCAGGTAAATCCTTTTCTTTGAATCCATAGGGGGCACTGGAGTACTCTTGGGATATGGACGGGCTTCCGTAGGAACAGCACTGAATATTTAAATTTAGAAACACTCCACCCCTCCATATCCCCGAGCACTTCTCAGTGTTTTTTACTGAGCCGAACAGGAACTATAGAGATGTTGACAATGGAGTATTACATATAACATAACTGACAATAACGAAGTTAACACATAACGTTACTGACAACTAAACAGTTGACACCCTAACCAGCACTTGTAATTTGAACCAGTCGGTGAAAGTGTGTTACCATAAGATCCTCAGAACTAACCACAAGTAGGTAAAACTGTGTTACCATAAGATCCTCAGAACTAACCACAAGTAGGTAAAACTGCTCTGGGTGGGCGTCCAGTGCCCCCTATGGATTCAAAGAAAAGGATTTACCTGGTAAGTACCAAAATCCTATTTTCTTTATCATCCACTAGGGGTCACTGGAGTACTCTTGGGACGTACCAAAGCTTCCCCCGTGGGCGGGAGAGCTGTTTGGCACTTGTAACACTAGGCGGCCAAAGCTAGATGCTGATGCCGCAAAAGTATCAAACTTGTAAAAGCGCACAAACGTGTGCACTGAAGACCATGTAGCCGCCCGGCAAAGCTGCGTCGCAGAAGCCCCACGACCAGCTGCCCATGAAGTTCCCACAGAACGTGTGGAATGAGCGGTTACTGACGTAGGCGGTTGTAACCTAGCATGAAGGTAAGCCTGACGTATGGTCAGTTTTATCCATCTGGATAAAGTTTGTTTAGATGCTGACCAACCTATCTTGGCAGCATCATAGAGAACAAATAACGTATCCGTCTTACGAACTGAAGACGTTCGGGATACATAAACGCGTAATGCGCGTACCACATCCAGAGTTCCAGAATGTGCTGTCAACACAGGAACTACTATTGGTTGATTGATGTGAAAAGATGACACTACCTTTGGTAAGAAGGCGGGATTCGTCCGAAGTTCCGCTCTGTCATCATGAAACACCAAATACGGTGGCTTGCATGACAAGGCACCCAAATCCGAAACACGCCTTGCCGAAGCTAAAGCTAGAAGAAAAATTGTTTTCCAAGTGAGAAACTTTATATCCACTTGTTGTAAGGGTTCAAAATATGAAGACTGTAAGAACTCCAAAACCAGATTCAAGTCCCATGGCGCTGTAGGTGGAATGAATGGAGGCTGTACCCTGAGTACACCTTGGAGAAAAGTGCGTATAGACGGCAATAGAGCCAATCGTCTTTGAAAGTAAATTGACAAAGCAGATACCTGCACCTTTAGTGTAGATAAACGCAATCCTCCATCTAACCCTGTTTGTAGAAACAACAACAGGCGGCCTACCTTGAAAGCTGATGTCGGAAATTTCCGAGCTTCACACCAACCTATATAGGCACGCCATATTCTGTAATAATGAGCTGCCGTAACCGGCTTCCTAGCTCGTAACATGGTTGGTATAACTGAATCTGGAATGCCCTCTCTTCTTAAGAGGGCGGTCTCAACAGCCACCCCGTCAAACGCAGCCGCGCTAAATCGGGGTAAAGAAATGGACCCTGTTGTAACAGGTCTGGACGTATCGGGAGCGGCCAAGGATCGTCTGCGAGTAATCCTCGGAGATCCGAGAACCAAGCTCTCCGAGGCCAATGAGGCGCCACTAGTATGACTGTGACCGACTCTCTTTTGATCCGTTTTAGCACCAGAGGGAGCAGCGGAAACGGTGGAAACAGATACACAAGACTGTACGGCCACGCGACAGTGAGAGCATCCACCGCCACTGCCTTTGGATCTCTTGTTCTGGACACATACTGGAACGTTTGGTGATTGTGTCGAGATGCCATCAGGTCCACCTGAGGATAACCCCATCGCTGAACCAACATGTGAAACACTTCTGGATTTAATGACCATTCGCCTGGATGAAAATCCCGACGACTGAGATAATCGGCTTCCCAGTTGTCCACTCCCGGAATGAACACGGCCGACAATATCACCTGGTGGCATTCCGCCCAATTGAGGATTCGAGCTACTTCCCGCATTGCCATGCGGCTTCTCGTTCCTCCTTGTTTGTTGATGTATGCGACAGCCGTCGCATTGTCCGACTGCACTTGGACAGGCTGAGAGCGAATCCTGTGCACTGCTTGTCGTAGCGCATTGTAAATTGCGCGGAGTTCTAGAACATTTATAGACAGCAATTTCTCGTGATCCGCCCAGAGACCCTGGAGCTGACAATTTTGAATTACCGCTCCCCAACCTCTGAGACTGGCGTCCGTAGTTAGAATTATCCAATTCCAAACTCCGAACCGTCTTCCTGCGGTTAAATTGTGTTCCTTGAGCCACCAGAGCAGAGATACTCTTGCTATTGGCGACAACCTCACCCTGTGGTGAATCTGCAGATGCGAGCCCGACCACTGGGCAAGCACGTTCAGCTGAAATGGACGAGAGTGAAATCTTCCGAACTGAAGCGCCTCGAAAGCTGCCACCATTGTGCCTAAAAGGCGAATGCACAAGTGTACCGACACTGTGCGTGGCTTAAGCACTAATTGTACTAGATGGCGTAGCATTTGTACTTTCTGTTGTGGTAGGTAAATTCTTTGATTGACCGTATCGAGAATCATACCTAGGAACTGAAGGCGTTGAGACGGAATTAGATGTGATTTCTTGAAATTTACAATCCAACCGTGGTGAACCAGTACATTGTATGTTAGCAGCGCATGTTGGGTAAGTATCTGTTGAGACGGAGCTTTGATGAGCAGATCGTCTAAATACGGAACTATTGTCACTCCCAGGGATCTGAGGTGAGCTATCATCACAGACATCACTTTGGTGAATACCCGAGGCGCTGATGACAGGCCAAACGGTAGAGCCTGAAACTGGTAATGGTTCTGGCGTATTGCAAACCGCAAGAATTTCTGATGAGGCTGCCAAATTGGAATGTGTAAGTACGCATCCTTGAGGTCTAGCGCAATCATAAATTCCTTGGTCTCTAACCCCGCAATCACCGAACGTAGAGACTCCATTTTGAATCTGTAGTAAGTTACGTACTGATTGAGCCCCTTTAAGTTCAATATTGGTCTGACTGAGCCATCCGGCTTCGGGACCACAAACAGACTTGAATAATAACCCTGACCCTGTTGGTGTATAGGGACCGGAATCAACACTGCCGAATCCAGTAAGGACTGAATGGCAATTTGCAAAACCGTCCTCTTGTCGTCCGACAGAGGCAATCCTGTCTTGAAAAACCGCAGAGGCGGAAGACAGTCGAACTCTATTTTGTAACCTTTTAACACTAAATTGCGGATCCAGCCCTCCGCGGATGTGTGGAACCACGCCACATGGAACGTCTGAAGGCGTGCTCCCACAATTGGAGAACCGAGATGGGCTGGTAACCCGTCATGCCACTGGCTTGTCGGTAACCTTAGCGTCTTGGCGAGTTGTGTTGGTTTGATGGAAACCACGTCCTCGACCACGTCTAGCAGACGTGGCTGTTCCTCTGCCACGTCCTCGAAAGGGCTGAGGTCTAAAGGATTTGAACGAAGGTCCAGCGTACCTTCTTCTTGGAGCCGGTGGAGGCAATGGTAAGAAAACAGACTTACCTCCCGTAGCCTCCGCAATCCATGCGTCCAATTCTGGACCAAACAACTTCTTGCCATCGTAAGGCAACGCCTCTATACTTCGTTTGACCTCTGCCTCCGCCTGATAAGTACGCAGGTAGAGTGCTCTTCGTGCCGTAACTAGCGACGATGAAATACGAGAAGTGAGCTGACAGACGTCAGTAGACGCTGTACAGAGATACTCTACAGCCTCAATCATTTGATTTACAAGAATTATTAGGTTTTCATCATGTAGAGAAGATTTGAGTTCTGTAAGCCATATTATGAGCGCCTTAGTTACCCAAATGCCAACCAATCCAGGTCTTAGCATCACACCTGCTGCTACATACATGGATTTTAGCATAGTTTCTATCTTGCGATCTGAAGGATCTTTAAGCGTAGTAGCTGCTGGCACTGGTATGGTTAATTTCTTGGTAAGCTTTGACACTGAAGAATCAACTATTGGTGGATTCTCCCATGTACACGTTACCGAGTCTGGAAACGGATAACTAGACTTAAATCTGCGAGGTATAGAAAACCGTTTATCTGGATTCTGTCGTGTTTCTACTAACATCTGATTTAGAGAATCCGACACAGGAAAACTTACTGGCGTCTTCCGTCGTTTAGTAAATACGACCTGATCATTGGTGAGAGGCTGCTCAGCTTCAGGAAACCTTAGAGACTGACGTACCGCTCTGATGAGATCATCAATGCCGGAACTGTTAACATCCTCGCCATCTGACTCCACTTCGCCCTCCTCACCCTCATCGTGTTCCGTGAGGTCTGGCATGGAATCGTCAGAATGCAACATAGCAGACACTGGAAAATCATAAGACATATGAAAATTATCCCGTTTGCCCAAAATGGATTTGGACCTTACGCAAGGCTGAGATGCCTCCGGTAGTTCTGGCGGTCTCACCCTAGACTCAGATCTTATCGTTTCTCGCTCCAGACGAGCAGCGGTCATTTCTGTCTGTAATCTATCCAGTACATTTACTAACATACCCCACGGAGGGTCCGGTGAGGACATTGGTTGTAAAACTGGCGCAGAAATGGTATTCTGAACGGAATCCACAAAACATACTGTACATGTGGTAGATGCATCCGGTAACACACTGCCACATACTTTGCAATTATGTTTTTTAGTTTTTGCTGGTGCCTTACTCATTATGGCGACAGACAATACAATACACAAAAAACAGACACCTGCACGACTCAGTAAAATAGCAATAAGGTGTCTCTGTATATATATCTGGCCAAGTGCAGTACACGTGGCCAGTACTATGAAATGTGATCCCAAATTCCCTCTAACACCCCTGCGCCTCCGGTGGAGTAGAGATGTAGGACAGGAACGTTCTGGAATCACAGCAGGAAGACACAGGAAGCATGGTTAAACATGGCTGCCATGCTATCTTATACATATAATCTTAGTGCTGGTTACATTCACTGATTATAATGCAACAATCCCTGCAGCCTCTTATCTGCTGCTGCAGTATTTCATATGCCCCTGTATTTATTATTGTTTGTCCCCCCTGTAATGGCTGCCTGCTCTTTTCGACTTAGAGCAGCGGCAGCGCAGCGTGTGGGGCCCCCGCGGTTATCGTAGAGCGTTGTGAGCCCGAGTGAGCCGCGTGTCATGGGACCCGGAGTAATAGCGGCGGCCAGCCCCGTGAGCGAGAGAGCTGCGGCGGCCGGCGGCCTCTGAGAGGAGATCAGCGCCTGCACGGAGGTCTGCTGTGGCCGTTGGGAGGGCGCTGAGTGGGGAGAGCAGCGGCGTGGACAGACGCCTGGAGCGCTAAGCACTAACAATGTCCCCACACCTCGGGGCGGCAGCGGGAGCTGACCGCCCCGTCTTTCACATACCTGAATCCTGCAGTTGTGCGGAGGCTCCGACGGGGCTTCTTAAACAAGCGCCGGCCAGCCTGTGCAGGAGGCTGTGTGCGTGTGTGGCTGTGAGGGAGCTCTTTCAGAGAGGCCCGACACGCCCGTGCTGCTATCAGCAGCTGCACTATCCCTGACCCTGCCTTTTGGAAGGGGGAAAGGGATGTCAAATAGTAGAAAAAATAAAAAATGAAAAATAAAAAATAAAAATTTCTTCAAGTAACCGTGACTTCAGTTACCAAGCTGTTGCCACGTGCAGCACAGAAAAAACACTGAGAAGTGCTCGGGGATATGGAGGGGTGGAGTGTTTCTAAATTTAAATATTCAGTGCTGTTCCTACGGAAGCCCGTCCATATCCCAAGAGTACTCCAGTGACCCCTAGTGGATGATAAAGAAAGTGGGATTCTCCCGCAACTTCCGGGAGAGTAGGCAAACATGTCTTAATGTCCTCTCACTCTCATGATTAATATAACACATAAAGGAGGCCATACATTGCAGCACTTTAGGAGAGTTACATGAAAAAAGTTGGTTTGGTTTTCCAGAACATCGGTCAACCCACAAAAGGTTACTCTTCACAAATTACCCTTTATTCTATCATGCAAGTGGACAACACAAATGCAGTGCGCATCTCCAGTTTACATTACCTCACTTGGTAGAGATGGTCAACCTTGGGGTCTATGGGTTGCTATAGAACTACAAGTCTAAGTGTGCCCTGTGAATAGCTGGAGAAATATATACAGTATGTCTGATCATGGTATATATTTTGAAAGTGAGGCTACACACTGTGATATAACTAGTGTATCGGCAAGTTGCCAGACAAGCTATAAGATGAATCACCGAATACATGCCAGACAATGTAAATCATGAATCACAAAATAAGCCACAATTTAAAGTTGTGTCAACTATTTCTCTGATTCTTCCTGTATGAAGAAAAGTGGAAAAGATTTTCTTGTTAGCCCTACAAATTGGCACCACACTCTAGACTCTGGCCTAATTAATCTAACCATTCACGATTGCAGTTTTGAAAACATTAAACACAGACACCAACATGCTAAGAAACTGATGCTGTCTCTGTAATCATCTCATCGTATAAAGTCCAGGTAGTTGTACAGATCGTAGAACCTGGGAAATCTTCATCTGTGTTTTGTGCGTTCCAACACCATCTGATCACATACTGCTATAAGAAGCCCGTGAGAATTGTTACTTTCCACAAACGACCTGTAATTGTAACCAGTAGGTTACTATCACCCATCACTGTTGCATTTTTCAGCACCCAGATGAAGGAACTTTGACAAAACTTTGCCAACTATAGCCAGAGCTGACCATCAAACCGCAATCCAAGCTCCTCTACAGGTTCACTATCTTAATTGCGTGGCCAAATTAGTTGACACCCGGCTGGGTGTATTGGACATGTGAAATACACAATTCAACGTGGTCTAGACTTTAAGCTCTTACGAGCAGAGTTACCATTCCGCTCTACTTCACCTGCACCTCTTGTTATGTTCTGATATTAGTAGATACCTCCTGCTTGCATTAGTGATCCGCGCTGAGACTATCATTTGTTTTTCTTACGCTATACATAAACTCATTTATTAGTGGTGGGACGGCAGGTATATTGGGGCAAATTCCTTGCCAACATAAAGATAAATATGACAATAATTATGTGTAAAATACATTGACAAATGGCAGGCTGCAGTGGTTGGCACCCTGAGTATGGGTGGGGTGGGGAGATGCTGAACAATATAACATTTTCTATCAACTGGACAAAAATAAATCTCTTCATTTACTTACATTTTCATAGCATGTTCATAGGCAAACTGCTCAAATTCCCAACTACTCATTAAACCCAAATGAAAAGTGCAATATACTGTAAGTAACCCTGAACTACACAGAGTGCACCAAGTGAAGGAGTTACCAGCAACATCCACATATATAAAAATAAACTAGTGGGAATCACATGGTACCTATTAGGAAGGGTTACAGAAGATAAGACCAGTAATACCCCTTACAGATAAAAAATGCCGGGTCACACCCAGGATTATGTACACGGGTCCAACCTAGATGCGACCTGGCGGAAACCCCTTTTAGACTGGCAGCTTCACACCTGGGTCGGTCACATCAATGAGTGTTGGCGCTTGGAGAGGAGATCATCAAGAGCCAGCTCTCCTGTACTGTAAACGGGTCCTAGGTCGCACCCAAATTAACCATTTACAGTGTATCGCAACCCGGGTGGACCCGGCAATAATCCTGGCCGCTACCCTGGGGTTTTTTTTTAGGATCCTTTCAGACTGAGCAAAATCCTGGGTTGCTGCGCGTTCACATGCAGTAACCTGGGATATTGCTGCTAGTCTGAAAGGAGTACAGCTCAATGCATGTGTTACACTACAAGAGTGGATACATCTACACTTTCCCATATATATATATGGCTCTTGTTATAAAATACCTTGAAAGCAGATCACCACTGTAAAATTATTTTTTGATCTTGTGACTACATCTATACATCTACATACATGTTATTCAGTTTTAACCATCCTTACCCCTCCAGACTCCAGCACTGCAGCACAATGTACTGGCTGGCTGCACCCATTAAGGTTATACAGTTCTTATCTGGCTTATATTAAGACAGTAGAAAGTGTTTAGTGACATGTGGCTGTCATTTGTCTTGCTCTACCAACCTTTCACGGTGCACAGTGAGTTCACCCCAGTTGCAGAATCCAGTTCATCTAGTCTGACAGGACCAGTCAGCTCGTTAATGCCAGAAGCACAGGATAAAAGGGGCTTTTGTAATGAGAGAACTGTGCGTTCAACACAAATTATCCTCTCTGCCAATAAAAACATTTCAAATTGTGCTGCGTACATTACAATCATCCAAAAAGACATCATCTTTGATTAACCCATGACTGGTGGGACTATAAGCAATATATATGCAGATATACCCATATGCACAGTTATATAGCATAAGAAGCAAGAACCACAATACAAAGATAATCAAATATGACAACAATGTTTACTTGTCTCTATGACTATAATATTCTGATGTCCAAGTATGTTAAAATCTCAACTATAACTCTACTGATAGAGGTCTTTACTATTATTAAATGCCTAAATCATACCAGAATAGTAATCTTATAAGTTATTCTTATGCATGTTCATTTTTATGAACTCCACTTTTAATTCTAAATAGCCTATGATTATGCTCACAGTTGTTAGTAATGATGGTTATGATGAAATAGCTCCAGTTTTGTAACTTACCATTTTCTATCACAGCATCTTTGAAAAAGATCGTGCAAGGCGACCTCTTTGAAAGGGCTTCTACCACCCTGTGGTCAAGTACACAAGTCGGCAACACGCACACTAATATGACACGAGGAAATCCTGATGGAGCTGGTGCGTTTTGCAGAGTAGTATCAGTCACGTATAGCCAGAACTCTTTCTGCTTACTTGGTATCTAGAATTTCAAGAAAGCATACAACATGCTGTGGTTATCCTTAATTATATTAAAGCTAAATAATGTGCAATTCAGAAAAGTATTACTAGTCGATCACAAAACAAGATATGTGTTATCGCTTGATGCAGTGAACAAGATTTCCATGCTTAAGAGTATTGTACTTTATAAAAATGAAGAAAATAATATTTTTACACAAGTGTTTAATTTATGTGGTCACATTACCATCATCTTTTGCAACTACATAGCATACGGTGGTGATCACAATAGTAACAACTCCTACTGGAAGCAGAACTTTGCAGGAAGGGACTACAAGTTGCAGGCCAAACTTAGGACATTTACACAGAAATTGGGGATATTTATAGCCGCATTTGTCCAATGAACATTTGAAGACTGAACTGTCTTTTAATTATGGTACAGGTACAACAACGATTATCCGGCACCTGATGCTCCGACATCTCTTTTAATCTGGACACATCAGGTGCCGGGGAAGTTAGACTGCGGGTAGGCTTAGTCAGGTGCCGGGGAAGTTAGGCTGCGAGTGGGCTTAGTCAGGTGCCGGGGGAAATTAGGCTGCGGGAGGGCTTAGTCAGGTGCCGAGGGAAGTTAGGCTGCGGGAGGGCTTAGTCAGGTGCCTGGGGAAGTTAGGCTGCAGGTGGGCTTAGTCAGGTGCCTGGGGAAGTTAGGCTACGTGTGGGCTTAGTCAGGTGCCGAGGGAAGTTAGGCTACGTGTGGGCTTAGTCAGGTGCCGAGGGAAGTTAGGCTGCGGGAGGGCTTAGTCAGGTGCCGGGGAAAGTTAGTCTGCGGGAGGGCTTAGTCAGGTGCCGGAGTAAGTTAGGCTGCGTGAGGGCTACAGGTGCCCATACACTAAAACATTTATCTTCCAATCTGGCTGGTTGGAACGGAACTCTGATAATGGATGGTAATGGTCAACTGTCATTTGCTCCCATCCATTACCAGATTTCCGTTCCAACCAGCCAGATTGGAAGATAAATCTTTTAGTGTATGGGCACCTTTAGTCAGGGGCCGGGGAAGTTAGACAGCGGGTAGACTTAGTCAGGTGCCAGGGGTAGTTAGGGGTGGGTGGGCTTAGTCAGGCGCCGGGGGCAGTTAGTCTGCAGGAGAGCTTAGTCAGGTGCCGGGGAAGTTAAGCTACGGGTGGTCTTAGTCAGGTGCCGGGGGAAGATAGGCTGCAGGAAGGCTTAGTCAGGTGCCGGGGAAGAAAGACTGCGGGTGGGTTTAGTCAGGTGACGGGGAAGTTAGGCTGCAGGTTGGCTTAGTCAGGTGCTGGGGGAAGTTAGGCTGCGGGAGGGCTTAGTCTATTGCTGGGGGAGGTTTAGATGCTGGGGGGAGGAGTAAGTCAGGGTAGAATTAGGCTGGGTGGGGAGGGGTGTGGGAGTCAGGATGTGACCGCCACAGACACCACTAATAATTAGAGATGAGCGCCTGAAATTTTTCGGGTTTTGTGTTTTGGTTTTGGGTTCGGTTCCGCGGCCGTGTTTTGGGTTCGACCGCGTTTTGGCAAAACCTCACCGAATTTTTTTTGTCGGATTCGGGTGTGTTTTGGATTCGGGTGTTTTTTTCAAAAAACCCTAAAAAACAGCTTAAATCATAGAATTTGGGGGTCATTTTGATCCCATATTATTATTAACCTCAAAAACCATAATTTCCACTCATTTTCAGTCTATTCTGAATACCTCACACCTCACAATATTATTTTTAGTCCTAAAATTTGCACCGAGGTCGCTGGATGACTAAGCTAAGCGACCCTAGTGGCCGACACAAACACCTGGCCCATCTAGGAGTGGCACTGCAGTGTCACGCAGGATGTCCCTTCCAAAAAACCCTCCCCAAACAGCACATGACGCAAAGAAAAAAAGAGGCGCAATGAGGTAGCTGACTGTGTGAGTAAGATAAGCGACCCTAGTGGCCGACACAAACATCGGGCCCATTTAGGAGTGGCACTGCAGTGTCACGCAGGATGTCCCTTCCAAAAAACCCTCCCCAATCAGCACATGACGCAAAGAAAAAAAGAGGCGCAATGAGGTAGCTGTGTGAGTAAGATTAGCGACCCTAGTGGCCGACACAAACACCGGGCCCATTTAGGAGTGGCACTGCAGTGTCACGCAGGATGTCCCTTCCAAAAAACCCTCCCCAAACAGCACATGACGCAAAGAAAAAAAGAGGCGCAATGAGGTAGCTGACTGTGTGAGTAAGATAAGCGACCCTAGTGGCCGACACAAACACCGGGCCCATTTAGGAGTGGCACTGCAGTGTCACGCAGGATGTCCCTTCCAAAAAACCCTCCCCAATCAGCACATGACGCAAAGAAAAAAAGAGGCGCAATGAGGTAGCTGTGTGAGTAAGATTAGCGACCCTAGTGGCCGACACAAACACCGGGCCCATTTAGGAGTGGCACTGCAGTGTCACGCAGGATGTCCCTTCCAAAAAACCCTCCCCAATCAGCACATGACGCAAAGAAAAAAAGAGGCGCAATGAGGTAGCTGTGTGAGTAAGATTAGCGACCCGAGTGGCCGACACAAACACCGGGCCCATTTAGGAGTGGCACTGCAGTGTCACGCAGGATGTCCCTTCCAAAAAACCCTCCCCAATCAGCACATGACGCAAAGAAAAAAAGAGGCGCAATGAGGTAGCTGTGTGAGTAAGATTAGCGACCCTAGTGGCCGACACAAACACCGGGCCCATTTAGGAGTGGCACTGCAGTGTCACGCAGGATGTCCCTTCCAAAAAACCCTCCCCAATCAGCACATGACGCAAAGAAAAAAAGAGGCGCAATGAGGTAGCTGTGTGAGTAAGATTAGCGACCCTAGTGGCCGACACAAACACCTGGCCCATCTAGGAGTGGCACTGCAGTGTCACGCAGGATGGCCCTTCCAAAAAATACTCCCCAAACAGCACATGACGCAAAGAAAAAAAGAGGCGCAAGCTCTTCCCGTCCAGTGTTGGGAAGGTCAGGCATCGCAACCGACACAATTGGACTCTCCTTTGGGATTTGTGATTTCGAAGAACGCACAGTTCTTTGCTGTGCTTTTGCCGCAAGTCTTGTCTTTTTTCTAGCGAGAGGATGAGTGCTTCCATCCTCATGTGAAGCTGAACCACTAGCCATGAACATAGGCCAGGGCCTCAGCCGTTCCTTGCCACTCCGTGTGGTAAATGGCATATTGGCAAGTTTACGCTTCTCCTCCGACAATTTTATTTTAGGTTTTGGAGTCCTTTTTTTACTGATATTTGGTGTTTTGGATTTGACATGCTCTGTACTATGACATTGGGCATCGGCCTTGGCAGACGACGTTGCTGGCATTTCATCGTCTCGGCCATGACTAGTGGCAGCAGCTTCAGCACGAGGTGGAAGTGGATCTTGATCTTTCCCTAATTTTGGAACCTCAACATTTTTGTTCTCCATATTTTAATAGGCACAACTAAAAGGCACCTCAGGTAAACAATGGAGATGGATGGATACTAGTATACAATTATGGACGGACTGCCGAGTGCCGACACAGAGGTAGCCACAGCCGTGAACTACCGTACTGTACTGTGTCTGCTGCTAATATAGACTGGTTGATAAAGAGATGTCGTAGTATGTATGTATAAAGAAGAAAGAAAAAAAAACCACGGGTAGGTGGTATACAATTATGGACGGACTGCCGAGTGCCGACACAGAGGTAGCCACAGCCGTGAACTACCGTACTGTACTGTGTCTGCTGCTAATATAGACTGGTTGATAAAGAGATGTCGTAGTATGTATGTATAAAGAAGAAAGAAAAAAAAACCACGGTTAGGTGGTATACAATTATGGACGGACTGCCGAGTGCCGACACAGAGGTAGCCACAGCCGTGAACTACCGTACTGTACTGTGTCTGCTGCTAATATAGACTGGTTGATAAAGAGATGTCGTAGTATGTATGTATAAAGAAGAAAGAAAAAAAAACCACGGTTAGGTGGTATACAATTATGGACGGACTGCCGAGTGCCGACACAGAGGTAGCCACAGCCGTGAACTACCGTACTGTACTGTGTCTGCTGCTAATATAGACTGGTTGATAAAGAGATGTCGTAGTATGTACGTATAAAGAAGAAAGAAAAAAAAACCACGGTTAGGTGGTATACAATTATGGACGGACTGCCGAGTGCCGACACAGAGGTAGCCACAGCCGTGAACTACCGTACTGTACTGTGTCTGCTGCTAATATAGACTGGTTGATAAAGAGATGTCGTAGTATGTATGTATAAAGAAGAAAGAAAAAAAAAACCACGGTTAGGTGGTATACAATTATGGACGGACTGCCGAGTGCCGACACAGAGGTAGCCACAGCCGTGAACTACCGTACTGTACTGTGTCTGCTGCTAATATAGACTGGTTGATAAAGAGATGTCGTAGTATGTATGTATAAAGAAGAAAGAAAAAAAAACCACGGTTAGGTGGTATACAATTATGGACGGACTGCCGAGTGCCGACACAGAGGTAGCTACAGCCGTGAACTACCGTACTGTGTCTGCTGCGACTGGATGATAAATAATGATATAAAAAATATATATATATCACTACTGCAGCCGGACAGGTATATATATTATATAATGACGGACCTGCTGGACACTGTCTGTCAGCAGAATGAGTTTTTTATAGAATAAAAAAAAAAACACCACACAAGTGAAGTCACACGACGAGTGTTTAACTTTTTCAGGCAATCACAATATAGTATACTACTAACTATACTGGTGGTCAGTGTGGTCAGGTCACTGGTCAGTCACACTGGCAGTGGCACTCCTGCAGCAAAAGTGTGCACTGTTTAATTTTAATATAATATGTACTCCTGGCTCCTGCTATAACCTATAACTGGCACTGCAGTGCTCCCCAGTCTCCCCCACAATTATAAGCTGTGTGAGCTGAGCACAGTCAGATATATAATATATACATAGATGATGCAGCACACTGGGCTGAGCAGTGCACACAGATATGGTATGTGACTGTCTTGTACTCCTGGCTCCTGCTATAACCTATAACTGGCACTGCAGTGCTCCCCAGTCTCCCCCACAATTATAAGCTGTGTGAGCTGAGCACAGTCAGATATATAATATATACATAGATGATGCAGCACACTGGGCTGAGCAGTGCACACAGATATGGTATGTGACTGAGTCACTGTGTGTATCGTTTTTTTCAGGCAGAGAACGGATATATTAAATAAAACTGCACTGTCTGGTGGTCACTGTGGTCAGTCACTAGTAAACTCTGCACTCTCTTCTACAGTACTCCTAAGCTCCAGTAAATCAGGTCAATCTCTCTCTCTCTCTCTCTCCTAATCTAAATCACTGTACTCCCTAACAGCTGCTCCCCGTCCCCAATCCTCCCCACAATTATAACTAAGTCACTCAGTCTTTACTCTTTTCTACTATAACGGAGAGGACGCCAGCCACGTCCTCTCCCTATCAATCTCAATGCACGTGTGAAAATGGCGGCGACGCGCGGCTCCTTATATAGAATCCGAGTCTCGCGATAGAATCCGAGCCTCGCGAGAATCCGACAGCGTCATGATGACGTTCGGGCGCGCTCGGGTTAACCGAGCAAGGCGGGAAGATCCGAGTCGCTCGGACCCGTGAAAAAAAACATGCAGTTCGTGCGGGTTCGGATTCAGAGAAACCGAACCCGCTCATCTCTACTAATAATCTGGCAAAACTAAAAACCTGGCACAGTGCAGAAATCAAGCGTCCCGTATTATCTGTGTTGTACCTGTATTACATTATAACTGACTTACAGCGCAATTCAGTATGCTTTCTGAATACATACTACTGGCGTGGTCAGCTTTTGGTAAAAATTGCAGAAAATTGAATGTTTTTATGCTGTATGTATATATTATCTTTGTTATGCTAAGTATATTTATTTAGTACAGTTTTATAATTTCACTAACTTGTTGTTTTTGGCTACCCTGTATTGTAAAGTGCTCCATCTTCCCTACACTCACAGTAATATGGTTGTCAAGCCATCAAAACAGATCACAAGAGACATCTACCGCTGTTTCCTGGATTCCCTGTTCTGACCAGCACCACCTATTGGCGGCCATCGATGATTATTGATCCTTCGGGGAATCGAGGAAATTTCTGTTTCTTCATGTTAAAAGTTCCTGATTTGACGATCTCAATTGTTTTCGGTCGGTAACAGAGAATTCATATTTTTAAGCATGTTTAATATTCCCGATTCCTGGGCTTGGCTATCAGTAATGTATGGAAACCATTGAGCACTGTAAAGGTCACCATACATCTACCAGCATTTCCCCAATTCCCCGACCCGACAGACACCGCCGATCTGCTGTTCGGCAGCCATTGATGATTGCCAATCCATCAGGGAATGGAGGAAATTCTTAATTTTAACATTTTCTGGGAATCAAGATTTTTAAACCTATTTAGTATTCCCGATTCCCTGAACTGGCCATTGAAGTACTGTACAGTTTCTTTTTTGTTCAGATATTAATTGGGATCCACAATCTTTTAGGTCTCATTCATACTGCATTTTGAAGTGAAATAGTTCCAAAACAACCTTAATATCAGAATGTTAAAATAGGTGAATCCTGCATTTTCCAAGTTTAATACAGACATCTCTCCCCCCTTTACTCTTGTACTATTGAGAGTGTGCTTACTTACGGTATTTCCGTTTGGTATGGAAATTGTAATGTAGCAGAGCGTAAATCGCTTGATAGAATTGTTAAAACTGTGGGAAGAATAGTCGGTTTATCATTGCCAAATATCCAGACCATTTATGAAAAGAGGCTCCTTAAGAAGGCCAGGACTATATTGAGTGATGAAACTCATCCCAATCACAGGGTATTTACCCTGCTTCCTCCTAAATTACGTTATAGGTCTTTGTTGTGTAAGACTAGTAGACTGAAATATAGTTTTCTTCCTAAAGCAATTAGTATGCTAAACGGTTTAGAGGGTAGATAGAAGTTGTACCAGCTTACGTGTCCACTTGTGTTCTTATGGGTTTTAAAATATTTTATGGTGATTTATTGGCATTTGTATTCTTGTGATATCTGCTTGTTCATTCGGAAATCTCATTGTTTGTTCACATGTGAATATCTAATGATAATAAACTCAAAACTCAAACTGTATGCCTCCTAAACAGAAATAAATGATTTGGCTGCATAGTCTACAGCTACACTGATGATGCTTTATTGGGGTGTAGTATGGTATGCCGGCGGCCGGGCTCCCGGCGACCAGCATACCGGCGCCGGGAGCCCGACCGCCGGCATACCGACAGTGTGGCGAGCGCAAAGGAGCCCCTTGCGGGCTCGCCACGCTGCGGGCACTCCCTCCAGGGGGGTTGTGGACCCCCACGAGGGAGAATAGCTGTTGGTATGCCGGGTGTCGGGATCCCGGCGCCGGTATACTGTGCGCCGGGATCCCGACATTCGGCATACTGAAGACCACCCGCTTTATTGATATGAAAGATGTCATCAGCAAGTGTTTTCATAGTCACAGCGTTTACGTTCCTTTGCCGGATGCTGTATTTCACTTAATCCCTATCTGAAGATCAATGCTTTGTGGTGTGTTAGGAAGGTTAAAAAAATGTCCAAAAAAAAAAACCCTCATAAAACTAGTTTACAAAAACATCTTAATGACAAGTTGAACCTGGATAATCACTGAACCAGAGTATCTCCCACTCACATTCTTCACAAACTACCTTCCAGGGAGCTCTCCCACTCATGGTTCACACAAAACACTGTCAGTCAAATTTGTGACATCACCTGTCTCCTTATTCCCCCCCCCCCCCTCCTTAATTTTCTACCTTGAGACTTGAAATAAATGCCCCTCAACTACAGTACATAATAACAAAGACAAAGTGGCATTAAGTAAACTCCATTGAAGGTCTCAGCTTTCTTTTACATATTAAGACACTTTTTCTTAAATATTCGATTTTAGAAAGAGAAGTATGACAGCAGGTCGGGCAGCAAAGCGGACGAGTTTCAGATGAGAGAAGCAGATGAGAATGAGCAGAATTGGAACCTGTTGGGTCATGCACGTATACAGTACACTAGCAGTCCGCATGACGTGTGTACAGGAAATACCTTCATGTTTTCAATGTTGTTTAGTTGGACTAATGAACTAGGTGCGAAGTTAACATTTTGCTTACTTCTAAATGGTTTTTGTTTCTTTGAAATGCAGTACAGGTTGAGTTCCCCATATTATAAATGCTTGGGACCAGAAATATTTTGTATTTCATATTTTTCCGTATTTTGGAATATGGGCATACCCTTAATGAAATATCTTCGGAGATAGGATCTAACGACATGCACTTATGCTTCATATGTACCTTATACAGAAGATGCGGTCAATTTAACTACAATCAAAATCCCGACAACCAATGACGACTGTCAAAATCCCGACAAGGTCAAAATCCCGACATGGTCAAAATACCAACATTTAAAATACCGACAAGTGCAAAATACGGACACTTAAAATGTCGACACGCCAAAAAGTCGACATGATTTATTTACTGAAACCGACTTGTTCATACTTTACCATCCCAGTGGACCTGGAGTTGGAATATAATAGTGTGCCGAGCGCAACAACACTAAACAGTGTCCATCTCAACCTATGTCGACATACACACACAAAAATATATTGAAAAATGTGTCGACTTTTTGACATGTCGACATTTTAAACGTCTGTATTTTGACCTTGTCTGCATTTTAAATGTCTGTATTGTGACCTTGTCGGGATTTTGACCGTCGGTTAATGGTTGTCAGGATTTTGATTGTAGGTATATTATACTGATCCCTTATACAGATGGCATAAAAGGTAATTTTATACACTATTTTAATAATTTTGTTCAACAAAGTTGAACATTGAACCATCAGAGAGCAAAGGTGTCACCATAAACCTGCGCTCCAAAAATTTACGTATTCGGAATTTTTTGTATAAAGGAGACTCAGCCTATGGGGTAAATTCAATTGAAGTTGGATCCATTCCGACATTCATTTGTCGAAATGGATCCGACCTGGGCTATTCAATGCATTCTCAATTCGACTTTAAAAAAAGTTGAATTGAGATGCGGGAGCTGAGACGGGGAGAGCAGTGCTACAGCAGCGGCTATATATCCACTGCTGTAGCACTGCTCTCCCCCGTCTGCCCGCGGCTCTCCCCCGTCTCCTCCTATTTAATCTCCTATATTATTGCCCAGAGTGACTGTGTGGCTAACGCTAGGCGGAGTCACAGCAATGGACAGTCAGAGTCACAGAGTTGGGCAAATAGGGGATTAGGTAATCGGACTGCAGCTGCAAGTGTTGCCGCCTCTCAGCTCCTGTCCCTTCCCCTCCATGTCCCTGGACCTCAGCCCCTCCATTCATGTTAGTGTTCACCCCCATGAAGCCTGACTGCACCAAAGGTGTCAGTACCCTCCACAGCCGTGCCCGCGCCGTCTGACTGGCTGATGGACCACAGCACCGCGGCTGGGCGGAAGGATCCGGATAAGGCCGATGTGCAGGGCCCGGGATACGGAATGGGCGGGGTGGAGGAGGGACGTGAGGATGTCAGGTTGCGGGAATCACCCCGTGTCTGCCACTGTGTGAAAGTGACCAGCGGTTCCATGTCACCCCGTACGGGCCCAGAACTCTTTGCTCTGGCGCAGGGTACGGAGTAAGACATCTAGGGAAACCGGTGATGACATTAGGACATTGCCCCGTCACTGCCATACTCAGAAGCCAGGGAGGGCGGAATCTGAGGTGTCACCTGACGCCGGCATTTGTGGGTGGGGAGAGATGACGTATCTACAACTGTCACATGCTGAGATGGCAAGGCAGCTGTGAGGTGTCTCCATACTCCATGGCCCTTCACTGGAGGGCTGCCAGCTCAGGTGGCTGTGACATTCAGTGTTAACCCCCCCCCCCCTCCCACACACACACACTCTCTCTCCATTACTGCCAGCTCAGATGGCTGTGACATTCAGTGTAAACCCCCCCCCACACTCTACATACCTGCCACTCCCCCACCTGCGGCACCCCCGCCCCTCCCCCACCCGCAGCGTCACCTGACCTCTTACACCACCCGTGGCACCCCCGCACCTCTCCCCCATCCGCAAAAGCCCCGCACCTGCCCCTCCACCACCCACTGCACCCCTGCCCCTCCCCCACACCCCACTTTCCCGCCCCCTTCCCGTCGCAAGGGGCTATGGCCCCTTCACCCTCGGATGCCCTTTCGTCGTGCAATATTTAACCACTAACAAAACTAAGAATGCAGGTAATACTCCATATAATACAAATATTGAACGCCAGAAAGGCATAAAGGGGTTAAGGGGGCATAGCCCCTTGTGACGGTGTGAAGAGCGCCCGTAGGGCGTGATGAGTCACCTAGTTTATACTATATGTGGACAAACAGAAGCAAATCTGTCTCTCACAACATAATTAAACCTAAGGATGACATATAAACACAATTTACTTAATTGAAAAAAAAAAAATCATAAGAAACTTTACCTAGCGGTGCCATGAAAAAATATCTAATACTCTAGGGCGCTGTGATTTCCATTTCTTCTTCGACACACATTGAACCAGAAGTTTTCTAAAAACTAAAAAAGGTCCACTGTGTTAGGCTTACATCTTTTAAGTAATATGTACTTATTTTCTGTAAGTTTTTATACATTTTATAGTGTCTGTCAATGATAACTGCAAAACTTAACATAACAGATTAAAATATGGTATGAGGATTGTTCCCAATATATGCATTAAAGCATTGTCCACACAACAGATCCAGAGGGGGTGGCACTTTTCATGTCTGTACCCAGGTCCCCGACAACCCCACTGAATCTGCCACTGTGAGCAAGTTCAGAGTACTTCAGTTTGGTTGCCACAAACCCTTTTGCAATTTTTACTAAAGCTTTTGCATATATCTGTGCTTCCAGTCATGTATTTACATCATCCGACAGTTATTTATGTGTTGACGTTAGATATGACGCAGCTCTACAAATGTTTAAACAAGCCAGATTTGTGCTGTATCATATGGCAACACAAGGAAACAAATCTGTTACAGGACATAAAAATATGACTGAAACTAAAAGTAGACCGAAAGGCAAAAGTACTAGACTGCACACAGAAAATTACCACATTACCATTACAGACTCCACTAAACAGTAATGCTTTTCCAGGAAACATGTCGCAAAATAAGCACTGTTTATGTCTAATACATATTAAAATATAAGGTCTTTTGTAAGCAATGTTGATCAGTTAAAAAAGGATTTAAGCTTTTGAGTAGGGCCCTCTTACCTCTGTCTGTTTTGTTTTATTACTGATCGTTCCCAATTCTAACGCAAAACATAATATGCAGGCTCTATGTGAGTAACTGTTAATATAGGTGTCAATGGTTTAACTTAATCAACATCAGATTTTACCTGGCATTGATAAAGATATGAATGTATGATTACCAAATCAGTATGCTTGGGAATGCATGTCTCCCTTTTTTCCCTTGATACATGCAGAAAAAGTATAACCAATAAAATAATAAGATTTTAAACCTACCGGTAAATCTATTTCTCCTAGTCCGTAGAGGATGCTGGGGACTCCGTACGGACCATGGGGTATAGACGGGCTCCGCAGGAGACATGGGCACCTAAAAAGAACTTTGACTATGGGTGTGCACTGGCTCCTCCCTCTATGCCCCTCCTCCAGACCTCAGTTAGAGAACTGTGCCCAGAGGAGATGGACAATACAAGGCAGGATTTAGCAATCCAAGGGCAAGATTCATACCAGCCCACACCAATCATACCATGTAACCTGGAACATACATAACCAGTTAACAGTATGAACAAACGTCAGCAACGGTCCAAGACCGATGTCAACTGTAACATAACCCTTATGTAAGCAACAACTATATACAAGTCTTGCAGAGTTCCCGCACTGGGACGGGCGCCCAGCATCCTCTACGGACTAGGAGAAATAGATTTACCGGTAGGTTTAAAATCTTATTTTCTCTTACGTCCTAGAGAATGCTGGGGACTCCGTAAGGACCATGGGGTTTATACCAAAGCATCCAATCGGGCAGGAGAGTGCGTATGACTCTGCAGCACCGACTGAGCAAACGCTAGGTCCTCATCAGCCAGGGTATCAAACTTGTAGAATTTAGCAAAAGTGTTTGACCCCGACCAAGTCGCCGCTCGGCAAAGTTGTAATGCCGAGACGCCTCGGGCAGCCGCCCAAGAAGAGCCCACCTTCCTAGTGGAATGGGCCTTAACCGAATTTGGTACCGGCAATCCAGCCGTAGAGTGAGCCTGCTGAATCGTATTACAGATCCAGCGAGCAATAGTCTGCTTTGAAGCAGGTGCGCCAATCTTATTGGCCGCATACAGGACAAACAGAGCCTCTGTTTTCCTAATTCTAGCCGTCCTGGCTACATAAAGTTTTAAGGCCCTGACTACGTCCAGGGATCTGGAATCCTCCAGGTCACTTGTAGCCACAGGCACCAAAATAGGTTGATTCATATGGAACGAAGAAACCACTTTAGGCAAAAATTGCGGACGTGTCCTCAATTCAGCTCGATGCACATGAAAAATAAAGTAGGGGCTCTTGTGTGACAAAGCCGCCAATTCTGACACTCGCCTTGCTGATGCTAAGGCCAACAACATGACCACCTTCCAGGTAAGAAATTTCAACTCAACCTTGTTAAGCAGTTCAAACCAGTGTGATTTTAGGAACTGCAACACCACGTTCAGGTCCCATGGTGCCACTGGAGGCACAAAAGGGGGCTGGATGTGCAGCACTCCCTTTACAAACGTCTGGAATTCTGGAAGAGAAGCCAATTCCTTCTGAAAGAAAATTGAGAGGGCCGAAATCTGTACCTTAACAGAGCCTAATTTCAGGCCCATATCCACTCCTGTCTGTAGGAAGTGGAGAAGACGACCCAGATGAAAATCTTCCGTAGGTGCATTCTTGGTCTCACACCAAGACACATACTTTCGCCAGATACGGTGATAATGTTTTACCGTCACCTCCTTCCTAGCCTTTATTAAAGTAGGGATGACCTCTTCCGGAATCCCCTTTTTCGCTAGGATTCGGCGTTCAACCGCCATGCCGTCAAACGTAACCGCGGTAAGTCTAGAAATACACAGGGCCCCTGTTGCAACAGGTCTTCCCTCAGAGGAAGAGGCCAGGGATCTCCTGTGAGCATCTCTTGTAGATCAGAGTACCAGGCCCTTCGAGGCCAGTCTGGGACAACGAGTATCGTCTGTACTCTTCTTCGTCTTATGATCCTCAACACTTTTGTGATGAGAGGAAGAGGAGGAAACGCGTAGACCGATTTGAACACCCACGGTGTTACCAGAGCGTCTACTGCTACTGCCTGAGGGTCCCGAGACCTGGCGCAATACCTCCGAAGTTTTTTGTTGAGGCGTGACGCCATCATGTCTATTTGAGGAGTTCCCCAAAGACGTGTTACGTCTACAAAATCTTCTTGATGAAGTCCCCACTCTCCTGGATGGAGATCGTGTCTGCTGAGGAATGAAGACAGCCGACAGAGCGCTTACATGATTTTCCGCCCAGCGAAGGATACTTGTGGCTTCCGCCATCGCGACTCTGCTTCTTGTCCCGCCTTGGCAGTTCACATGAGCCACTGCTGTGACATTGTCTGATTGAATCAGAACCGTTAGGTTTCGAAGAAAACTCTCCGCTTGTCGAAGGCCATTGTAAATGGCCCTGAGTTCCAACACATTGATGTGTAGACAGGACTCCTGGTCTGACCAAAGACCCTGAATTTTTTTTTTTCTGTGTGACCGCTCCCCATCCTCGGAGGCTCGCGTCCGTGGTAACCAGGATCCAATCCTGAATTCCAAACCTGCGACCCTCCAGGAGGTGAGCACTTTGCAACCACCACAGGAGGGACACTCTGGTCCCTGGGGACAGAGTTATTTTCCGATGTAAGTGCAGATGGGACCCGGACCACTTGTCCAGAAGGTCCCATTGAAAAGTCCTTGCATGGAACCTTCCAAAGGGAATGGCCTCGTAGGCCGCCACCATTTTCCCCAGAACTCGAGTGCATTGGTGAACTGACACCCTTTTCGGTTTTAGCAGGTCTCTGACCATGTTCTGGATGTCTTGGGCTTTCTCTATTGGGAGGAAGACCTTCATTTGTTCCGTATCCAGTATCATACCTAGGAACGGTAGTCGAGTTGTCGGAATCAACTGTGACTTCGGTAGATTTGGAATCCAACCGTGTTGCTGCAGCACTCTCAGCGAGAGCGCCACACTGCTCAGCAATTTCTCCCTTGATCTCGCTTTTATCAGGAGATCGTCCAAGTATGGGATAATTGTGACTCCATGCTTGCGCGGACCACCATCATTTCCGCCATTATCTTGGTGAAAATCCTCGGGGCCGTGGAGAGTCCAAACGGCAACGTCTGAAATTGGTAATGACAATCCTGTACAGCGAATCTCAGGTATTCCTGATGGGGGGCATATATGGGGACATGAAGGTACGCATCCTTTATGTTCAGAGACACCATAAACTCCCCCTCCTCCATGTTGGCTATTATCGCTCTGAGAGATTCCATTTTAAATTTGAATCTTTTTATGTACAGGTTTAGGGATTTCAGATTCAAAATAGGTCTGAACGAACCGTCCGGTTTCGGGACCACAAATAGGGTTGAGTAGTAACCTCTTCCCTGCTGGTGCAGGGGAACCTTGATTATCACTTGCTGTATACACAGCGTTTGAATTGCAGCTAACACTATATCCCTTTCCGATGTGGAAGCTGGTAGGGCCGATTTGAAAAATCGGCGCGGGGGCACCTCCTCGAATTCCAATTTGTAACCCTGGGAAACTATTTCCAACACCCAGGGATTCAGGTCCGAACTGACCCAGGCCTGACTGAAAAGTCGAAGACGTGCCCCCACCGGTGCAGACTCCCTCAGGGGAGCCCCAGCGTCATGTTGTGGGTTTTGGAGCAGCCGGGGAGGACTTTTGTTCCTGGGCACCTGCCGAAGCAGGTGCTCTCTTGCCTCTGCCCTTACCTCTGGCGAGGAAAGAGGATCCCTGACCTCTTTTGGACTTGTGCGACCGAAAGGACTGCATCTGATAGGGTGTCACTTTCTTTTGCTGTTGGGGAATATATGGTAAAAAATTTGATTTACCTGCTGTAGCTGTGGAAACCAGGTCCGTCAGCCCATCCCCAAACAATACATCACCCTTATAGGGTAGTACTTCCATATGTTTTTTGGAATCCGCATCACCCATCCATTGGCGAGTCCATAAGGATCTTCTCGCTGAGATAGACATGGCATTGGCCCTAGAAGCTAGCAATCCAATGTCCCTTTGAGCATCCCTCATAAATAAGACTGCGTCTTTAATATGGGCTAGAGTTAAGAATATAGTATCCTTATCCATATTATCAAATTGATCTGTCAGCTCATCTGTCCAAGCTGCAATCGCGCTACATACCCATGCCGACGCAATTGTCGGTCTTAGCACAGCACCCGTATGAGAATAAATACACTTTAAGGTAGTTTCTTGCCTGCGATCTGCAGGGTCCTTAAGGGCCGCTGTGTCAGGAGACGGTAGCGCCACTTTCTTGGACAAGCGCGTCAGGGCCTTGTCCACAGTGGGGGGTGATTCCCAAATCTCCCTGTCCTGCTTAGGGAAGGGGTATGCCATATAAATTCTTTTGGGGATCTGCGGTCTCTTATCCGGAGTCTCCCAAGCTTTTCCAAAGAAATCATTCAATTCATGAGATGAGGGAAAGTTAATAATCTGTTTCTTTTCCTTAAACATGTGTACCCTTGTGTCGGGGACCAAGGGTTCATCCTCAATATGCAACACATCCCTTATTGCCACAATCATACCCTGAATGGTTTTAGTCACCCTAGGGTGCAATTTTACTTAGTCGTAGTCGACACTGGAATCAGAATCCGTGTCGGTAGTAGTGTCTTGTGTTAAGGGACGCTTTTGAGACCCTGACGGGCCCTGTGAGTCGGTCCAATCCGAGGATTGACCCCCTGATGCCCCCCCTAATTCAGCCTTATCAAGCCTTTTATGTAAAGATGCCACACTTGCATTCAACATATGCCACATGTCCATCCAATCCGGAGTCGGCACAACCAACGGGGACACACCACTCATTTGCTCCACCTCCTCCTTGGAGAAGCCTTCCGCCTCAGACATGTCGACACACACGTACCCCACACACACAGGGATTAACCTATAAGGGGACAAAACCCCAACCAGGCTCTAAGGAGAGACAGAGAGAGAGTATGCCAGCACACACCAGCGCTTAAAAACACTGGAAATTATATGACCAGATAGCGCTTTTCTATATATAATATGCCAATTCCCACTCACTACGTTGCTAATGTGCCCCCCTCCTCTTTTTTCCAGCCTGTGAAGTTCAGCAGGGGAGAGACCAGGGAGCCAGCGTTTTCCTCATGCTGCTTCTGTGGAGAAAATGGCGCTGGTTAGTGCTGAGGATCAAGCCCCGCCCACCCGACGGCGGGCTTCGGTCCCAGTGATTTTTCAATAAAAATGGCGGGGGATCATAGATTTACTGCCTCCGCAGCCTAATCAATCTGCATTTGCCCAAATGTGAGGTTTATTGCTGCCCAGGGCGCCCCCCCCCCCCTGCGCTCCGCACCCTTCAGTGCAGCTCTGTGTGTGTGTGACTGGGAGCAATGGCCCTTACCTCATGAAGAGCTGATGTCTTCTGCCGCCTAAGATGTCTTCTGCCTTCTCATCCGGCTTCTATCTTCGGCATCTGTGAGGAGGACGGCGGCGCGGCTCCGGGACGAACCCTAGGTGAGACCTGTGTTCCAACTCCCTCTGGAGCTAATGGTGTCCAGTAGCCTTAGAAGCAGTGCCCAACTTGACAAGCCAGCCCTGCTTCTCACTCCTCGGCCCCACGATGCAGGGAGCCTGTTGCCAACAGGACTCCCTGAAAATAAAAAACCTAACAAAATTCTTCTACAACAGAAAACTCTGGAGAGCTCTCTGCAGTGCACCCATTCTCCTCTGGGCACAAGATCTAACTGAGGTCTGGAGGAGGGGCATAGAGGGAGGAGCCAGTGCACACCCATAGTCAAAGTTCTTTTTAGGTGCCCTATCTCCTGCGGAGCCCGTCTATACCCCATGGTCCTTACGGAGTCCCCAGCATCCTCTAGGACGTAAGAGAAAATAGAGTTTTCATCTGCATGCAATGAAGGCAATGTACGCACATTTTCATTATTCCTGACCAGTGGCTGAACATATCAGTGTCTCTAGGACTTGAGAATTAGCAGATATTTATCACTTGTGCACTGACGTCCATCCAAGCAAGAACTGTCCAATGTGTCCCTCACATTAAGACAGCAGAAATAAAAGGACACCAAGTCAGCCGACACATGCAGGCAGGAGAAGCAGCATCTGACCTTATTGTAACAGTATCTCCAAGAAATGGAAACTTGGGAAGCTTTCATCTAGAATTAACACACTGTCAGGAGGAGTAAGATCTGCTGGAGCACAAACTTTCTCCTCCAGATTTCCTGCAGGACCGAACTATCAGAATAACTTATCTCTCGGCTGCCTTTTTTACCTGCTGCAATATGTGTTTTGTAAAATAATACAGTATAAACACAAAGACACATAGGTTATCTTTGGCAGGCGGTCTCAAGCTGTGATCCCTAAGGACCTTAGTGGAGATCAAAACGCACTTCTAGAATCTCCCCCCTGCAGTGATCGGCTGTCTACTTTTCTGTCCCTGTGGAGTGCTGACAACCTATCATTCCTCAGATCTGCCTGAATAAAATGCGTGTGTAAGTGAATGCGTTTTGGGGCTGCAAACACACACACTATATATATATATATATATATTTATATATATATTCATTCCGTGTTTCTGCTCATGTCTGTATTACTGCAAGAGTTAACAGTGGAAGAGATTCATAGGTTTAGTTGTATTCATATATATATATATATATATATATATAAAAACAACTAAACCTATGAATCTCTTCCACTGTTAACTCTTGCAGTAATACAGACATGAGCAGAAACACGGAATTAATTAGGTGGCCTGTAGCTTTCCACCTGTAGAACTACAAATGCCATTGTGTCCAGTCTCACGGCTGTATTTGGCATGTTTTAGCTCCATACAAGAGCATAACAATCCATCACCAGTGGAGGGTTGAAGACAGTGCGAGAGATTCCATTCCTGCTGAGAATCCTCTAGGGCTGGAGCATGCATAGAAAAGTCTCAGTTGGCCTTCCAGTTCTGGGAATGAAATCCCAAAAGGGGCTTCACTCTGCATGTGCCGGAAGAGCAAGGGGAGTGGTAGGTCTACCTGAGGTTCCACAACAGATAAAATGGCTGGTTTCAGAAATCTGCCCTACAAACTTGTAGATCCAAAAATTCTGGAATGGTACGCTAGAGGTTTTAGTTCTACAATGCCAGGAGAGCAACAGATTGCATACCTATGGCTGAACAAATTTTGTACTTTCAAGAAAGGAAATACTGGGTACTGGGACTTGTAGTTCTGCTACAGTGGTGGTGCGATAAGTTGTCCCCTTTTATCTCTTAGCTACCAAGATTGTGAGGTCATCTGTGATGTAAAACAATTAATTACAAGACATAATGCATTTTTTAATGCAGTGAGACATTATTTCTTGAGGGCAATGTAGATTTAGCACTGCTGGAAAAATATGTGAGCCATGTGTTGCGTTACGCAGTGGGAGAGAAAAGCTGAAATCAGTTCAGTCTGTGTGTGCGGCTTTTTAACATTTCCATCTTGTTCCCTGCACAATGCCAGGGATGATCAAACGTGCTGTCCTCTGCTTTCCTGGGTCTTGGCAAAATAGATACACTGAATAGAATGCAACTTTACAATTCTAATTCTATTATAAATAAATAGAAAAATAATAATAATCCAATAATAATTCTGAAGAATTAGCAATTTCAAACACTGCCTTTTAGTAAGTTACAATGTTTCCTTTCCCTGCACTGCTATCAGACGGCAACAAGTGGCCATTAACAGTCTTTCATCAGTGCCACAGGTTGACTGCACGTGCCAGGATGGGTTAGACTAGCACTAATCAGTAGGATTCATCTTACTCACTTAACGGTTCCAGCTAAAGACAGGAAGGCTGATGTGAACACAGACTGGCCACAAGATAGATAAGAGATGGCCCCTGTCTCTTCCCTTCTTGTATGAAGAACAGTAGCAGCAGAGGGTTGCACTATGTCAGCAAGTTATAAAAACAGGAAACAAATTGCCACTGTTGCCCAAGTGTGAAGATTTAGATTGCAAGCTTTTCAGACTAATTGATATTCTGACATCATGACTAATGAGTACTTTACATCTACTCAGGCCATTTAACTTCAAAGTGACTCCTGTTGTAAAGCACTTTTATTTTGTTTATGTAGTTGCATAGGGTCAGTGACAGCTTTACATTTCCATAAAGTCAGATCAATATTCCGGGAAAACGTTTCAGAGGGTGATCATTCGTTGCTCTGTCATCTCCTTCATCTTTGCATTGACACAGTGAATGAAGCAACGAGGGACAATACAATTACTGTACCTCCTGTACTGCTTTAATCCACTGCTATTGAGCATGGCATGGTCTATACTGACAGAGTTGGATATGCATGACCGCCGGTCACTACACCGGCAGTGGCAATAGTCCATGCTAGTCGGCATGCCGACTGTCGGAATTGTAAGTGGTCGGGATGTAGGGGGAGGTATTGTGACCAGTGGTCTCCTGACCGCCAGACCCATAACTACATCCCTACTGACACGTATAGGAAATAGAGATTTAGGATTCTTTTTTTCTGTAATTTGAAACACCATGGGGGTTATGTAATAGGGTCCGAGTTTTCAGAAAGAGTGTGATTTCTGCAATCTCAGTTGTAGATTTAAAGCAGCAACTATTGTATATGGCAAAAACTGCCTGGTTTTGCATCTTATATGAATGCCGATTTAAATATGCAGCGGAGTCACATGGATGTCTGTTATTGCTCAGCAGTACTAATTTTACAAAGAAGTGCTATCTAATATTGTGATGTATATTTTATAATGTACACATTGATCACAAAATTTCTTTGTAAACAATATTTGCAGTTTTTCCTTCAGGGATTAACACAAAAAGATGCTTGAGGCCAGAGGCGTGACTATGGGAGGCAACGTAGACGGCTACTGCTGGGCTCCTGCTCTTTAGGGGGGCACCTCTCCTCCCGTTCCATGTCCAGCGACATCATTCAATTAAGTTAATTGACAGCCACCGCTATCTCTTCTGTGGCCGACTCCCTCCCCCCACTAGTCCCTGCATCTTACAAGTCACACCCTCTTTATTATAGATGCACATTTTAAAAGTGCATGTTTCCAGTGTAATGGCTTGTGGGTTCTAATCCTGGGAATGACACTTATGGAATTGTTTTCAGATAAATAATTAGCATTGGTGGTCATACCGAGTTGTTCGCTCGTTGACGATTTTCGCTATGCTGCGATTTGTTGCTAAATGCGCATGCGCATGGTACGCAGCGCGCATGTGCTTAGTTATTTAACTAAAAACTTAGCAGTTTTGCTGTTGATCCTGCAGCACTTTTCAGTCGCACTGCTGATCGGTGAGTGATTGACAGGAAAGGGGCGTTTCTGGGTGGAAACTGAGCGTTTTCCGGGAGTGTGCTAAAAAACGCAGGCGTGTCAGGGAAAAACGCAGGAGTGTCTGGAGAAACGGGGGAGTGGCTGGCCGAACACAGGACGTGTTTGTGACATCAAACCAGGAACTAAACGGACCGAGCTGATCGCAATCTGTGAATAGGTCTGGAGCTACTCAGAAACTGCAAGAAAATATTTAGTAGCAATTCTGCTAATCTTTCGTTCGCTATTCTGCTAAACTAAGATACACTCCCAGAGGGCGGCGGCCTAGCGTTTGCAATGCTGCTAAAAGCAGCTAGCGAGCGAACAACTCGGAATGAGGGCCATTGTGAGTGACTGTGCAGATCTATGTAGTGTGAGGCTGCAAACTACATAGATCTGCCTAGTTGTAATGGTTTTGAATTGACAAGCTAATTAGAATCTGCAGTCTTGCTATGCAGGAGCAAACAGCTTGATCAGTAAGGTGTCTGCCTTTCCTGTAACAGATCATGGTTTCTAATCATGTGTATGACTGCTAACTAATGTGATAAAAAAATAAATATATATATATATATATATATATTTATTTGCAAAGGTAATTGTGGCACTCGCGGGTCTTGCAGCGTAAAATCTTGACTACAGCAGTCAGGCAACTTCAAGCTAGACTAGCTTGTGTCTACAACCCACTGGAGGGCACCGGGACGATTATTTTTACAAAGTAAGGAGTGCCGGTCATTGCTGGTTTATATATATATATATATATATATATATATATATTATACAATGTGGTGATCCTGGCACTCCCTCTCCCACTGGTTTCGTGCTGCGGTGCCCTCCTAGAAGACCAATGCTGATCCTCAATGTAGGCTGCAAAAAACGGCGGCACTCAAGCAGACTCAAATCGTTGTAGTCAAACAGTGGTTAGTTTTAGGATTAAAACTAACCGCTGTTTGACTACAACGATTTGAGTCTGCTTGAGTGCCGCCGTTTTTTGCAGCCTATATATATATATATTTATATATCCTCCAAGTTAAGGCACTCAAAACGGGCTTCTCAATGAAGAATCACTCCATAACACAAGTTAACTTGTGTTATGGAGTGATTCTTCATTGAGAAGCCCGTTTTGAGTGCCTTAACTTGGAGGATGTGCATGATTCTTTAAAGAGCACCGCGGCCTGAGTTCGTTTAAAGGAGAGAGAGTGCCAGCTACACGTGTGTGTGTGTGTGTGTGTGTATATATATATATATATATATATATAGATAGATATATATAGATATATATTTTACACACACATACATATATCTATATTGGGGGGGGGGGGGGGGGGGGACAATATTTATCTTGCCTTCTTTGTGCCATCTTTGTTTTCTGCCAGTTGACAGCCTGTACTCAGAGGAGGATTTAGACCTCGTGGGGCACTAAGCAAGATGCTGATTTGGGGCTTCCTTCCTCATACATTCCACAGTGTACCCCCCTCCCCCAACAATTATAGCAGACAGGTCCGCTCTCATTATGCTGCCCCCCCAGTTAGTGTATACTTCCCACTCCGCCCCACTATGATTATAGCGGGCAGATGGTAGTTGTACTAGCGTATTTATTATTTATTACCAGTTATTTATATAGCACACACATAAGCCACAGCCTCTCCCCCCCTTACTGATTGTAGCAGCCTAGCGGGTCGCCCATCCGTTATAATACCCATTATTACACCCCTCAGTCAGTGTGACTTTATTGATATATCAGTGCCTCACTGATTGTAACAGGCATCTCCTATACAAGGCAGTACTTAAAATAGAGTATTATAGCTTATTAATATATCACAGGTCAGTGTGTGCCTCCCCCCAAGTCATGATTGTAGCAGGCGGATGTTAGACTGGTATACGTACGTTTTACCAGCAGACGGTATACTGTCTGAGAGAATACCAGCAGCTGTAATTATACCCGAGTGCAATTCAGTATCAATGTCGGCCAGTGTGTACGAGCGATAGGTCTATGAACGCCGTCGGCGAATATATCTAATGATATATTGGTACATCATGCTGTGTGTATGGGCGGTCAGTCGACCGCCTGTACACTTGCTGCAGACACTGGCGGTGATTGACAGCTCAACTAGGCGGGCACATGTAAATGCCCGCCCAGTTTGTGACGTCAGTCCCGACGGATCAGGCGTGTATGGTCAACACACTGTCTGATCAATCTGTAGACATATCTGGAGATCAATTGATCTACAGATATATTTACCAGTGTGTACCCAGCATTACACTCACACAGAATGTACTGATATTCATGTGAGGAACATATTCATTCCCATAGCAAAGAGCCTACTACTCCAAACTATAGTTTAGTTGCATTTATTATTTCATGCACTAAATCGATCACTTTCCTTACCAGAATATTAAAAGCTTAATTATTGATCTACTGTCAAATAGTCCTCCTGGAGCAATATAGACTGGAACCAGAGGTACTAGACCATCTTAATATTTGAGATAACTGACGTACTGACTGTAATGACTAATTCAGTGACGGGCACCCAATAAGATTAATTGGGATACCCATGTACACAATGTTCAGTACAAATTAAACGTTTTAGTGTGCTATACTAGGCAATTGTGGCTGTAAGGTCAAGTGTTTAAGCAGGACAGTAACAACAAAGTGGACACTGCTTTTTAATCTTTCTGTTTTTCACGGTTATTCCTGATCCAACTGTGATTAACTATAACAAGATTTTATCCAAATGAGGACATTAAAAGCTAAGTTTAAAAGAATTACTCTCAATAGTGCACCCAACATACAGTGCTTTTCCCTTGTTTTTTTCAATTGTAGAAAGGATGGCCAGGGCCAGGTACTTGAGGGGCGTGGCCTAATTTATGGAGGCATGGCCACGCTTCCTTAGAAGAAAAAAAAAAGGGGGGAAAGCTAGTATACAGATATGTGGCACCAGGGGAGACTGATGCTGCTCAGATTCCTGCACCCACTACAGCCCAGCACATAGCATGTGATGGGCTGACAGGCAGAAGCACTGCCAGGTAACAGAGGGAGGCAGGGTGAGCAGCAGATCCGCCCCCCGCTGGGACCCTCCATCAGGCCTGGGTAATAAGTACCCACTCTCACCCCCTCTAGGCGCCACTGCTCACACACACTCTTTCACTCTTGGTAACTCCCATTCCTAGATAGGTTATATTATTGGTTTCAATCTAATGCAGAATATTAAAATTACTCTCACTACTTCTTCTACATTTTTACAGATGAAATTCAAGGAAATTTGATTGACAGCTCATAAAAAGATCTTAAAAGATTTGATTCTCAATAGATGACCTCACATTAAAATGTCATCACATTGCTTCTAAGAATATAGGGTGCAAATGTGAAATGAAGGCATACCCAATATTAGCCTACTTTCTAAATGTCCCCTCCAGAAGATCCTTAAGTGGTAGCGCTGGATTAAGGGCAGGCTGAGTAGGCTGCAGCCTAGGGGCCTCCACACCACTAGCTCATTCAGTGGGAACTCTAATACCTTTGTCCGACGCTTTGGCACCTGCCACCGAGCCGCCTGTTGCTGCATTTCAACTTTTCAGACAGCAACTACATTTTCCAGCAGCCTCAGAGGTCGGTCCACATCCACTGTGCTGTGATAGTCATGGGAATTTATAAGTTGCAAAATAATGTAACAGTATGAAGAAACAGACTAAGTAAGAGTGAGTGATATATAGAAAGAAACAAAAGTTATTAACATTTGGTGTAAGCGCAGCAAAGGAGGGATTACATGGATCTCTGTATACACACATTTATGTTATATATATATATACATACATACACACACTGTACATTCACAACTATAATTACAATGCCATTGTTACTCTCATTCTCTCATGCTGGCTCTCAGCACAACCATGCTGCTTACCTAGTCACTGATGTTCTGTATATACATATTACACAAGTAATACCTATACGACTGTACATTCAAAAGACGAGAGAGAAAATAATCACCAATAATCTCTTATTTTCTCAGGTCTGTCTGGGTGACAAAACACATATATTGTCAATGTGTAATGACTTGGTGTACATAAGTATAATAACCCTACAGTATTCATGGGACCAGTTAGCTTTTGTTGCCCGTGGTCCTGAGGGCTTCTTCAGCCTAGGGACCCGACAGTCCTAAATCTGGCCCTGTGAGGAGATGTCCAGATAGAAGGTGTAGTGAATTGCACCCTATTGGCCTCTGTCCCCTGTAGTACAAGGACGAGATCTGGAGCAAATCGGGTCATCACATCCTGTCACTGGGAGAGTGGATGGGATCTACTAACCAACTGCAATGTTAAAGGCTGGGTTTGAAAAATTACAGTTAGGAGCTGCTTGGTTGCTGGTATATTTTTCCACTTTATCTCTCTCCAAGTAAAATCTCTCTCTGGGCTAGATGTACTAAGCCTTGAAAAGTGATACATTTCACCTGTATAAAGTACCAGCCAATCAGCTCCTAACTGCCAAGTTACAGGATGGGTTTGAAAAATAACAATTAGGAGCTGGTTGGTGCGTACTTTATCACAGTGAAATTTATAACTTTTGAAGGCTTAGTACATCTGGCCCCCGATGTCTGTGCACTGGTGAGATGTGTCCAGTTTCTTATAGTACACCCTCCTCTGGGCAAATAATCTTAATAATTTAGCATAAAATAAGAATTTACTCACCGGTAATTCTATTTCTCATAGTCCGTAGTGGATGCTGGGGACTCCGTAAGGACCATGGGGATTAGCGGCTCTGCAGGAGACTGGGCACAACTATAAAGAAAGCTTTTAGACTACTGGTGTGTACTGGCTCCTCCCACTAAGACCCTCCTCCAGACTTCAGTTAGGATACTGTGCCCGGAAGAGCTGACACAATAAGGAAGGATTTTGAATCCCTGTTAAGACTCATACCAGCCACACCAATCACACCGTATAACTCGTGATACAATACCCAGTTAACAGTATGATAACAACTGAGCCTCTCAACAGATGGCTCAACAATAACCCTTTAGTTAAGCAATAACTATATACAAGTATTGCAGACAATCCGCACTTGGGATGGGCGCCCAGCATCCACTACGGACTATGAGAAATAGAATTACCGGTGAGTAAATTCTTATTTTCTCTAACGTCCTAAGTGGATGCTGGGGACTCCGTAAGGACCATGGGGATTATACCAAAGCTCCCAAACGGGCGGGAGAGTGCGGATGACTCTGCAGCACCGAATGAGCAAACTCAAGGTCCTCCTCAGCCAGGGTGTCAAACTTGTAGAATTTAGCAAACGTGTTTGACCCCGACCAAGTAGCTGCTCGGCAAAGTTGAAGAGCCGAGACCCCTCGGGCAGCCGCCCAAGAAGAGCCCACCTTCCTCGTGGAATGGGCTTTTACTGATTTAGGATGCGGCAGTCCAGCCGCAGAATGTGCAAGCTGAATCGTACTACAGATCCAGCGAGCAATAGTCTGCTTTGAAGCAGGTGCACCCAACTTGTTGGGCGCATACAGGATAAAGAGCGAGTCAGTCTTTCTGACTCCAGCTGTCCTGGAAACATAGATTTTTAGGGCCCTGACTACATCCAACAACTTGGAAGCCTCCAAGTCATTTGTAGCCGCAGGCACCACGATAGGTTGGTTCAGATGAAAAGCTGATACCACTTTGGGGAGAAACTGGGGACGAGTCCTCAATTCTGCCCTATCCATATGGAAAATCAGATAAGGGCTTTTACATGACAAAGCCGCCAATTCTGATACACGCCTGGCCGAAGCCAAGGCCAACAACATGACCACTTTCCACGTGAGATATTTAAAATCCACGGTTTTCAGTGGCTCAAACCAATGTGACTTTAGGAAATCCAACACCACGTTGAGATCCCAAGGTGCCACTGGAGGCACAAAAGGGGGCTGAATATGCAGCACTCCCTTAACAAAAGTCTGAACTTCAGGTAGTGAAGCCAGTTCTCTCTGGAAGAAAATCGATAGAGCCGAAATCTGGACCTTAATGGAACCCAATTTAAGGCCCATAGTCACCCCTGACTGTAGGAAGTGCAGAAAACGGCCCAGCTGAAATTCCTCCGTTGGGGCCTTCCTGGCCTCACACCACGCAACATATTTTCGCCATATGCGGTGATAATGGTTTGCGGTTACTTCTTTCCTAGTTTTAATCAGCGTAGGAATGACTTCCTCCGGAATGCCCTTTTCCTTCAGGATCCGGTGTTCAACCGCCATGCCGTCAAACGCAGCCGCGATAAGTCTTGGAACAGACAGGGCCCCTGCTGCAGCAGGTCTTGTCTGAGCGGTAGAGGCCATGGGTCCTCTGACATCATTTCTTGAAGTTCCGGGTACCAAGCTCTTCTTGGCCAATCCGGAACAATGAGTATAGTTCTTACTCCTCTTCTCCTTATTATCCTCAGTACCTTTGGTATGAGAGGAAGAGGAGGGAACACATAAACCGATCGGTACACCCACAGTGTTACTAGAGCGTCCACAGCTATCGCCTGCGGGTCTCTCGACCTGGCGCAATATTTTTCTAGCTTTTTGTTTAGGCGGGACGCCATCATGTCCACCTGTGGCTTTTTCCACCGGTTTACAATCATTTGAAAGACTTCTGGATGAAGTCCCCACTCTCCCGGGTGGAGGTCGTGCCTGCTGAGGAAGTCTGCTTCCCAGTTGTCCACTCCCGGAATGAACACTGCTGACTGTGCTAACACGTGATTTTCCGCCCATCGGAGAATCCTTGTGGCTTCTGCCATTGTTGTCCTGCTTCTCGTGCCGCCCTGTCGATTTACATGGGCGACCGCCGTGATGTTGTCTGACTGGATCAGTACCGGCTGGTTTTGAAGCAGGGATTTTGCCTGACTTAGGGCATTGTAAATGGCCGTCAGTTCCAGAATATTTATGTGCGGGGAAGTCTCCTGACTTGACCATAGTCCTTGGAAGTTTCTTCCCTGTGTGACTGCTCCCCAGCCTCGAAGGCTGGCATCCGTGGTCACCAGGACCCAGTCCTGTATGCCGAATCTGCGGCCCTCTTGAAGATGAGCACTCTGCAGCCACCACAGCAGAGACACCCTTGTCCTTGGAGACAGGGTTATCAGACGATGCATCTGAAGATGCGATCCGGACCACTTGTCCAACAGGTCCCACTGAAAGGTTCTTGCATGAAACCTGCCGAATGGAATCGCTTCGTAGGAAGCTACCATTTTTCCCAGGATCCGCGTGCAGTGATGCACCGACACCTGTTTTGGCTTTAGGAGGCCTCTGACTAGAGATGACAGCTTCTTGGCCTTCTCCTCCTGGAGAAACACTTTTCTCTGTTCTGTGTCCAGAACCATCCCTAGGAACAGAAGACGTGTCGTAGGGACCAGCTGTGACTTTGGAATGTTTAGAATCCAGCCGTGCTGTTGTAGCACTTCCCGAGATAGTGCTACCCCTACCAACAACTGCTCTCTGGACCTCGCCTTTATCAGGAGATCGTCCAAGTACGGGATAATTAAAACTCCCTTCTTTCGAAGGAGTATCATCATTTCGGCCATTACCTTGGTAAAGACCCTCGGAGCCGTGGATAGACCAAACGACAACGTCTGGAATTGGTAATGACAATCTTGTACCACAAATCTGAGGTACTCCAGGTGAGGATGGTAAATGGGGACATGTAGGTAAGCATCCTTGATGTCCAGTGATACCATGTAATCCCCCTCGTCCAGGCTTGCAATAACCGCCCTGAGCGATTCCATCTTGAACTTGAATTTTTTTATATATGTGTTCAAGGATTTCAAATTTAAAATGGGTCTCACCGAACCGTCCGGTTTCGGTACCACAAACATTGTGGAATAGTAACCCCTTCCTTGTTGAAGTAGGGGCACCTTTACTATCACTTGTTGTGAATACAGTTTGTGAATTGCCTGTAACACTGCCTCCCTGCCTGAGGGAGTGGTTGGCAAGGCAGATTTGAGGAAACGGCGGGGGGGAGACGTCTCGAATTCCAGCTTGTACCCCTGAGATACTACTTGAAGGATCCAGGGATCCACCCGTGAGCGAGCCCACTGATTGCTGAAGTTTTTGAGACGGGCCCCCACCGTACCTGGCTCCGCCTGTGAAGCCCCAGCGTCATGCTGTGGACTTAGAGGAAGCGGGGGAGGACTTTTGCTCCTGGGAACTGGCTGTATGCTGCAGCTTCTTTCCCCTACCTCTGCCTCTGGGCAGAAAGGACGTGCCTTTAACCCGCTTGCCCCTATTGGGCCGAAAGGAAAGTACCTGATAATACGGTGCTTTCTTTGGTTGTGAGGGAACATGGGGTAAAAATGTAGACTTCCCAGCTGTTGCTGTGGAAACGAGGTCCGAGAGACCATCCCCGAACAACTCCTCCCCCTTATAAGGCAGAACTTCCATGTGTCGTTTGGAATCTGCATCTCCTGTCCACTGCCGAGTCCATAACCCTCTCCTGGCAGAAATGGACATTGCACTAATTTTGGATGCCAGCCGGCAAATATCCCTCTGTGCATCCTTTTATATGCTCTACGTTTAGCAATATAGTGTCCCTGTCTAGGGTATCTATATTTTCTGACAGGGAATCTGACCACGCAGCAGCAGCACTGCACATCCAGGCTGAAGCAATAGCCGGTCTCAGTATAACACCTGTGTGTGTGTATATAGATTTCAGGATAGCCTCCTGCTTTCTATCAGCAGATTCCTTCAGGGCGGCCGTATCCGGAGACGGTAGTGCCACCTTCTTTGACAAGCGTGTGAGCGCTTTATCCACCCTAGGGGATGTTTCCCAGCGTGACCTATCCTCTGGCGGGAAAGGGTACGCCATTAGTAACCTCTTAGAAATTACCAGCTTTTTATCAGGGGAAGCCCACGCTTCTTCACACACTTCATTTAACTCTTCAGATGGAGGAAAAGCTACTGGTAGTTTTTTCTCTCCAAACATTATACCCTTTTTTGTGGTACCGGGGGTAACATCAGAAATGTGCAACACATTTTTCATTGCCTCAATCATGTAACGTGTGGCCCTACTGGAAGTTACACTAGTCTCATCGTCGTCGACACTGGAGTCAGTATCCGTGTCGACATCTGTGTCAGCCATCTGAGGTAGCGGGCGTTTTAGAGCCCCTGATGGCTTTTGAGACGCCTGGGCAGGCACAGGCTGAGAAGCCGGCTGTCCCAAAATAGGTATGTCGTCAAACCTTTTATGCAAGGAGTCGACACTGTCGCGTAAGTCCTTCCACAGCACCATCCACTCAGGTGTCGACCCCGCAGGGGGTGACATCACGTTTACAGGCATTTGCTCCGCCTCCACATAAGCCTCCTCATCAAACATGTCGACACAGCCGTACCGACACACCGCAAACACACAGGGAATGCTCTGACAGAGGACAGGACCCCACAAAGCCCTTTGGGGAGACAGAGAGAGAGTATGCCAGCACACACCAGAGCGCTATATAACACAGGGATCCCCCTATCAATGAGTGTTTTCCCTTATAGCTGCTTTTTTTATATATATATATCATATATATATATTATCTATACTGCGCCTAAATTTAGTGCCCCCCCTCTCTTTTTTACCCTTCTGAAGTGTTCAGACTGCAGGGGAGAGCCAGGGAGCTTCCTTCCAGCGGAACTGTGAGGGAAAAATGGCGCCAGTGTGCTGAGGGAGAAGCCCCGCCCCCTTTTCGGCGGACTTTCTCCCGCTTTTTCTGGAATACTGGCAGGGGTAATTTTACATCTATATAGCCTCTAGGACTATATATGATGTTTATTTGCCAGCCAAGGTGTCATATATTGCCCTCAGGGCGCCCCCCCCCCCCCCAGCGCCCTGCACCCATCAGTGACCGGAGTGTGAGGTGTACATGAGGAGCAATGGCGCACAGCTGCAGTGCTGTGCGCTACCTTGGTGAAGACCGAAGTCTTCTGCCGCCGATTTTCCGGACCTCTTCGTTGCTTCTGGCTCTGTAAGGGGGACGGCGGCGCGGCTCCGGGAACGAACACCAAGGTCGGGTCCTGCGGTCGATCCCTCTGGAGCTAATGGTGTCCAGTAGCCTAAGAAGCCCAAACTACCACCTGTTAGGTAGGTTCGCTTCTTCTCCCCTTAGTCCCTCGCTGCAGTGAGTCTGTTGCCAGCAGATCTCACTGTAAAATAAAAAACCTAAATATACTTTCTTTCTAGGTGCTCAGGAGAGCCCCTAGTGTGCATCCAGCTCAGCTGGGCACAATAATCTAACTGAAGTCTGGAGGAGGGTCTTAGTGGGAGGAGCCAGTGCACACCAGTAGTCTAAAAGCTTTCTTTATTTATTATTTATTTATTTATTAGCAGTTTCTTATATAGCGCAGCATATTCCGTTGCGCTTTACAATTAGAACAACAATTATAGAACAAAACTGGGCAAAGACAGACAGACAGAGGTAGGAAGGCCCTGCTCGCAAGCTTACAATCTATAGGGAAATAGGCATTGATACACAAGGATAGATGCTACCTGTCACATAATGGTTCCCCAGGTTGCTAGGTTCTTAATGGGTTGTATATGATATGATCACCCAGCAATGTTGGAAGACAAAATGTGAGTTTATGTGGACTGTACAGAGGGGATGTAACTTGATAGGGAAGCTGTGAAGGTTATGTGTGTGGGTCTGAAATTTGGTAGGCTTGTCTGAAGAGATGAGTTTTCAGAGAACGTTTAAAGGTTTGGAGACTAGAGGAGAGTCTTATTGTGCGTGGGAGTGCATTCCACAGAGTGGGTGAAGCCCGGGTAAAGTCCTGTAATTTTGAGTGGGAACAGGTAATACATGTGGATGAGAGACGCAGATCTTGTGCAGAGCGGAGAGGTCTGGTAGGGAGATATTTTGAGATGAGTGAGGAGATGTATGACGGTGCAGTTTGGTTAATAGCCTTGTATGTAAGTAAAAGTATTTTATATTTGACACGGTAGATTTCCGGTAACCAATGGAGGGACTGACAGAGCGGATCTTTATAGTTGTGCCCAGTCTCCTGCGGAGCCGCTAATCCCCATGGCCCTTACGGAGTCCCCAGCATCCACTTAGGACGTTAGAGAAAAATCCTTAATTTGTAAATGTGTGTTTTAGCTTTATTATTTTGCCCAATTTCTTGTAGTACACCTCCTCTGGGTGAATAAGCTTAATAATACTGCATACAAATCCTTACATTGAGTGGTAACATGCAGGGATTGAGAGACTGATTGTGATAGGCAGCATTGTGATGTCACAGGTAGCACTGTGATGTCACAAGTCTGCCTGCTAAAAACTGCACTTTTTACAGTTGATGAGTGCGACTAGTATCTGTAACCAGATATTTGTTCTTATCTCTGTGATTTTCTCGACGTATCTGACGTCTTACAGTCTGAGGTAAGCTTATATTAACATATATGTTATTTGTAATTAGGTGTAAACAGACCAGGCTGCAAATGCTGGTGCTGGATACATTTTTGTGGTAGAGGGGGGATATAATTTGTTTTTCATTATTTTACTTGTCAGTCATTTATGTTTTTACCTTTTCTTGGGTTTTTGCACCCGTAATGTGCATACACACAGTGAGATATTGGCTCTCAATAATTTTGACTTTGGGATTTCCCCTGAGTTTCCCGGAGTCCTGAACCATCGATATTGACTAAATTTGCTTGAGATCTTGACTATGTGAGATTTTGACTAAGTGCCAGTTTTAACTATACTATGTACTGGATTGTACACTTTCTGGTCAAGATTGACTTGCCTGCATAGTCTATCTTTTCTTGCGATACCGACCCCACAGGATTGCGCATTGGTATCACAAGCTGTGTACACACGGTACGATTTGCACTAACTTTCCTTATGATTTTGACTATATAGTCAAACTCGTAAGGTTACATCGCACCGTGTGTATGCGATTTTAGGGATATATTTACTAAATGTTGATATTCATCGATTTTATCTATCACAAATAGTAAAAAAAAAAGTAGATTTACATTGATGTTGTGTTTCTAGGGCTAAACACACATTTACCAACAGATGATTTTTGATGTTAATTTGTAAATGTGTGTTTTAGCCTTAGAAACAAAACATCAAGTTAGATCGATTTGAAATTGATTCAAAATCAATTAAAATTGTCATTTCATAAATATACCCCTTGTAATAAGAAAATACCAGTAGATAGAGAACCGGTTCTCTATCTACTAATACCTCTTAAAATGTATTTCTGCGGGTCAGGATTAGAATTCATAGGGTGCTATCCAATTAGCCCAGATCTGTTTTCGGCAATGAAAATTGCCAAAAATAGAGATTAATGACCGATGGTCTGTATCACAGTATCCTATAACAGGCCATTTTCTTCGGCCAAAAATGGACTTGCAATTGCACGAAAACACATGTTACTGTGGAAAACTCAACTCTAACTGCCATGTTACAGGCTGTGCTTGAAAAATGGCAGCTAGGAGCTGCTTGGATAGTAGTTTATATTCCTCTACTTTATCTCTCTCCATGCTTTAAAAAATCTCCCTTATGGATGTGCACTGGTGAGATGTACCCAATTTCTTGTAGTACACCTCCTCTGGGTGACGAAGCTTAATAATACTGCAATAAAATCCTAACATTGAATGGTAACATGCAGGGAACGTGAGGCTGATTGTGACATGCAGCATTATGATGTCACAGGCAGCACTGTGATGTCACAAAGCTGCCTGCTACAAAAGTCAGTGCTTGGCATAGGGACACTTACTTTTTACAGTTGATGAGTGCGACTAGTACCTGTATCCAGATATGTTTTCTTATCTCTGGGATTTTTTCGATATATTGGATGTCTTACAGTCTGAGGTAAGCTTATATTAACATATATGTTATTTGTAATTTGGTGTAAGATGACCAGGCTGCAAATGCTGGTGCTGAATACATTTTTTTTGGGGGGGAAGGTGGGGGTGGGGGGGCAGGGAGAATTTTATTTATTTTTTGGTTTTTCATTATTTTGTCAGTCATCATTTAGGTTTTTACATTTCCTTGGGGTTTTCACCCGTAATGTGCATACACACGGTGAGATATTGACTCTCTCTGATTTTAACTTTGGGATTTTCCCTGAACCACCAATATTGAGTAAAATTACTTGACATTTTTACTATGTGAGATTTTGACTAAGTGCCAGTTTTGACTATACTGTGTACTAGATTGTATACAATATAGGGGGTAATTCAGACCTGATCGCTAGGAAGCGATTTTTGCAGACCTGCGATCAGATAGTAGCCGCCTACAGGGGGAGTATATTTTCGCTGTGCAAGTGTGCAATCGCATGTGTAGCAGAGCTGCACAAACTAATTTTGTGCAGTCTCTGCGCAGCCCAGGACTTACTCAGCCGCTGCGATCACATCAGCCTGTCCGGGACTGGATTTAATGTCAGACACCCTCACTTCCAACGCTTGGACACGCCTGCGTTGTTCCAGACACTCCTTGAAAATGGTCAGTTGCTACCCACAAACGACCTCTTCCTGTCAATCTCCTTGCGAACGCCCATGCACGCACGCACACACACAGATAGATGTAGCCATGAGCATCTTTGCTGGGACGCGGCATGCTGCTGCGAATATACATAGCCAGCAATCGCTCCATTAATTCCTAATGGAATTAATTGAGCGATCGCCATCCACAATTAGTCGTAAACAGGCCTGCAATGCAGCATGCCGAATCGCAGCAAGATGAGCATGCCTACATCTGTGTATACAAAAACAGTGGTCAGCACTCCAAGAGGATCTTGATAATGAAATCACATCAACACATGTCACCTAGTTGGTATATATACATACATCTGTATATACTCATAGACAACACAGACACACAGTAGCATATACACATAGCATACTTAAAAACACACACAAATATGACATACTTACAAACACACACAGCATACATATATACAAACACATAGCATACATAAACACCCACAATCTACTTACAAACACACACATGCAGCATACACATGCACATATGCACATAGTATACATACGCCACCATACTTTATTCTAGATGCTCCACGCAGCACCTCCCCCCCCCCCCCCCCCCCCAGACCCCCCTCCACTGCTGGCACACCCAGCATGCGACACACACCTGCAGACTGGAGTCACCTGGTTAGTATATTGTCAAAGTCGAAAAAGATTGCAGTACACACATCATGTACAAACTACACACAGATGGCCGTGCGCGTACTTGCTCTGCTGTGCGTGCGCATATTCGCAATTTGCATATGGTCGCTCCCGCGGACCTGCGTATTAGCGCGTGGTATGAGAATTTACGGTAGAGTTTGTGAACGCATGGAAAGCTATCAAAACACATTACATATTTAATCCAAATAGTGCACAATGGTGGTCATTCCGAGTTGTTCGCTCGGTAATTTTTTTCGCATCGCAGCGATTTTCCGCTTATTGCGCATGCGCAATGTTCGCACTGCGACTGCGCCAAGTTAATTTGCTATGAAGATTGGTATTTTACTCACGGCATTACAAGGTTTTTTCTTCGTTCCGGTGATCGTAATGTGATTGACAGGAAGTGGGTGTTTCTGGGCGGAAACTGGCCGTTTTATGGGAGTGTGTGAAAAAACGCTACAGTTTCTGGGAAAAACGCGGGAGTGGCTGGAGAAACGGAGGAGTGTCTGGGCGAACGCTGGGTGTGTTTGTGACGTCAAACCAGGAACGGCAAGCACTGAACTGATCGCACTGGAAGAGTAAGTCTCGAGCTACTCAAACTGCAAAGAAATTTCTATTCGCAATTTTGAGAACCTTTCGTTCGCAATTTTGATAAGCTAAGATTCACTCCCATTAGGCGGCGGCTTAGCATGTGCAATGCTGCTAAAAGCAGCTTGCGAGCGAACAACTCGGAATGAGGGCCAATGTACACAGTCTCCCTGCACCACACCAGAAAGTAACAGCAGTTTAAATGGTAACAGAACAAAGGGATTCACCTTTACAGGATAGGAGGGGACAGAACAAGGTTACAAGGTGGTGTTTGGTATCCAGCTGTAGGGTATTTTAAGGGTAACATTCCGGTGTTGGTTTGAGGAAGATCGCATGTTCCTGCGGATAGTTATGTGCAGGAACAGAATATAGACATAAACTGTATTTACTGGACATTATGTCTGCGGCGGGAATCCAGAGGAGACCACCCACAAGAGCAGTTGGAACAGACATCGCCTACCTATTCAAACCAACCTATGACCTCTCCTGTACTGTAAATGACCATCCCTGTGTCCAATGGACAAAGAGATTACAGTATCCATTGTGTTATGTTTTGGATGAATTGTATAAAGAGAGCCTGCAGCAGGCCTGGTCAGACACAAGACTCACAAAGTTATCTATTAGATGACCGAGGACCGGACCAGGTAGAGCGGCGAATCCAATCACGTATGTACCATTGAATGTAGCCATTATTCTGTTGTATTGTATTGTTTATATTGTAACCCCCTTTCAGCAATAATACGCTGTGGTGTCGGAACCCAGTAGTTTAACTACAGACTGGTGTCGTGTCTTTCTTTCCCTGCTAAGGTTTAAAGTGTAATAGCATCGCACTGCATTGCTGCATAAGGTTTAAAGTGTATTCATTGGGTGTGTACGCGCTGTGTGTACTTTGTACCGTCAGCGCGGCGTTTGTACGCAAAGTCCGTACACGGTACGGGACTCTGTACGCTAACAGCGTAAAAGGTGCGTAGGGTGTGTATTAAGTTTAGCGGCCGCAGCGGCTCCATGGTAAACTGTATTTAAAGTGTGTATAAGGTATAGCTTTTCATTCCTGTATATAAATCAGCATTATCAATATATACATACACACATATATCTGTGCATACACATAGACATACATCCTGAAAGAACACATACAGTAGCATATACACCTAGCATACTTAAAAACACACACATAACATGTATATGCACTGGAGGCACACACACACACACACACACACACACACACGCACGCACGCACACAAACAGTAGCATACATACACACAGCAGACACACAGAAACATATGACATACTTACAAACACACACAGGGATGTGATCCCTGACAACGGGCTGCTGCCCGAAACAATTGTAGGATGAACTTTCTTCAATAAAACGCTTAAAGTCAAGTCTCCTGAGTACCGCCCGCATCTCCTTCTCTCTCTCTCTCTCTATATATATATATATATATATATATATATATATATATATATATATACATAGTTAGAAGGAAATAGCAGGCACTCTCTTTGTAAACAGCCACCGGGGTGCCCTCCTAGAAAAGGGATATACAGTATGGATAATGTGGTCCCCTGGTTTGGACTAGCAAGTCTCCTCCACGGTATAGGGACCAGGCGGCACTCCACGGAATTTTGAAAAAAGCTACTTTTATTTATCTTTAAAAATTCAGTGCATCATACAAACAAGCATTCTGCAGAGAAACCGACGTTTCAACGCCTCACAGGCGTTTTTCTCAAGGTGCTCAGTGCTGTAACATGAAAAAACAAAACAGAATTTTTGTTTTGTTCTGTTTTGTTTTTTCATGTAGGAGAAAGAGAGATGCAGATGCACACTCTTAGCACTTAGAACACTATATAGTAAAAATAATTGAAATAAACCCTCACAATTAACATGGGAAGGATAGTTTAACTTACTTGTTTTTTTTGTTTGCTTTTTTAAAACCAACATAGTGGCTGCAATTTTAGTATACATGTGGATGACGAGTGGGATTAGTCATCCGCAGCAAAGGGGTTAAAACATAATTAAAAAAATAAAAAATGATTACATCCTATACGTACAGTTTACATTTTCAGTTAGACATAACTGCAACACTACTAATTACAGTGGAGAAAATCATGACATCAACAATAGATGCAAGACATTTTGCCATGTTAAACTTGGGAAAGATGCATAATTAAGTATTAAGCAATTTTCCAGCACTCCCAGGAGGAAGATGTACTAAGCCTTGGAGAGTGATAAAGTGGTGAGAGAGAAAGTACCAGCCAATCAGCTTCTGTCAACTTACAGGCTGTGTTTGCAAAATAATAGTTAGGAGCTTATTGACTGGTACTTTATCACTCTCCACTTTAGCACTCTCCAGGACTTGGGAGTGTATTCATGTATTCAAACCTGTCGGAAACTGCCGTCTTGTCGGAAAGATGGCAGTTTCCGACAGGTTTAGGTCGGAAGGGGTTCCGAACTATTCAATGCGGCCCCGTTTTTTCTGACAAGTTGGGAAATCCTACTTGTCAGAAAGCTGTCGTAATACACCTGGATCGGCGGAATAGCCACCGATCCGCGTGCTTCTGTCGGAAAGGGGACCAAATCCGACAGGTTTAGGTCCCGTTTCCTACAATATCAATCCGACTTTGTAAAAAGTTGGATTGATATCGCCGCCTCCTCCTCCATCCTCCCTGAGGGGAGCAGCACCAGGGTCAGGAGCGGCGCCTCGGCGAAGAGAGCAGCGCAGGGGTGAGGGGAGAGGCGCCGGGGGGAGGGGAGCGGTGAGGTGAGCAACTCAGACAGCTGGGTTAGGCTCAAATCCGACAGTCGGATTTGGCCACTCTTTGAATACGGGTTGTCGGATCCATTCTGACAATGCATATCGGAATGGATCCGACCCTTATTGAATACACCCCTTAGTATATCTGCCCCTTAACTTAAACAGCCAATAGTGTGAAAGATGAAAATTTACCTCCGGCCTCATGTATATGACTTGTGCCCAAAAGCTGCGTCGCTGATTGGCAACAATCACCTAAAATTAAATATCATACATAAATAAGAATCCACAGGGCAAATATAGTATACAGAAATAACAAGATAATACCAAAGGGTGGTCTTCAGTATGCCGGCGGTCGGGCTCCCGGCGACCAGCATACCGGCGCCGAGAGCCCGACAGCCGGCATACCGACACTTATTCTCCCTCGTGGGGGTCCACGACCCCCCTGGAGGGAGAATAAAATAGTGTGGCGCGCGTAGCACGCCACCGTGCCCGTAGCGAGCGCAGCGAGCCCGCAAGGGGCTCATTTGCGCTCGCCACACTTTCAGTAAGCCGGCGGCTGGCCTCCCGGCGCCGGTATGCTGGTCGCCGGGAGGCCGGCCGCCGGCAGATTGTAGTGAACCCAATACCAAAATATATTTGTATTTATTAAAAATCAGCAAATAAAACAGTTCAGTGCTGCATAAAGGCCTTTCCTACTACAACATGCAGGTGGTATTTGCAAATCTGTATATCACAGATGCACCTGTGTGATATGTGAAATCTGGTACTTTCTAGAAAGAAATGAATCATAAAATGTGGAATACGATACTAATAGGATTTTAAATACCTACTGGTAAATCCTTTTCTCGTAGTCCATGAAGGATATTGGGGACAGAATTAGTATGATGGGGTATAAATGGGTCCAAAGGAGCCAGTGCACTTTAAATTTCTTCAACTGGGTGTGCCGGCACCTCCCCTCTATGCCTCCTCCTACAGGTCAGTTGTAGGGAAAACAGTGTCCGAAGGAGAATGACATATTGAGAGAAGGAACATAACAACAATAAAGGTGGTGAGAGTTATACACCAACACACCAAAACATAACCAGGCCAGCAACATCTGGCAACAGTAACAGCAACAGCTGAACAGGTAACACAGAACAGAAAACCTGCAGAAAGTAACCGCACAGAGGCGGGCGCCTAATATCCCTTATGGACTACGAGAAAAGGATTTACCCGTAGGTATTTAAAATCCTATTTTCTCTACAATCCATAAGGGATATTGGGGACATAATTAGTACGATGGGGATGTCCCAAAGTTTCCAGAACAGGCAGGAACGTGCGAAGACTGCTGCAGCACTGCCTGCCCAAACTGGGTATCCTCCTTGGCCAGGGTATCAAATTTGTAGAATTTCACAAAAGTGTTCTTCCCAGACCAGGTAGCAGCTCAGCATAGTTGTAAGGCTCCACGGGCAGCAGGCTAGGAAGAGCCCACCGATCTCGTAGAGTGGGCCTTCAGAGACTTAGAAACAGGTAAGGCTGCCGACACATAGGCCTGTTGGAAAGTAAGCCTAATCCAATGAGCAATGGACTGCTTTGAAGCAGGACAACCCTTTTTCTGCGCATCATAGAGCACGATCAAGGAATCTGTCTTCCTGACCCGAGCTGTGCGTTTGACATAGATCTTCAAAGAGCGCACCACATCTAAAGACTCCGGAAGAGCTGAAGCATCAGAGCAAGACGGAACCACAATAGGTTGATTCAAATGGAATGCGGAGATAATCTTCGTCAGGAACTGCTGTCGACTCCGGAGCTTCGCTCTGTCCTCGTAAAAGACCAAGTAGGGACTTTTACATGATAAGGCCCCCAATTCTGAAAAGCGTCTAGCAGAAGTCAGGGCCAATTACATCACTGTCTTCCACGTGAGGTACTTGTCCTCTACTGTCATCAGAGGTTCAAACCAGGAGGACTGTAGAAATTGCAACACTACATCCAAAGCCCAGGGTGCCGTAGGCGGCACAAAAGGAGGTTGTATGTGGAGCACCCCTTGTAAAAAGGTATGAAGTTTCAGCAACATATCCAATTTCTTCTGAAAGAAAATGAAAAGAGCTAAAATCTGGACCTTAGCGGAACCCAGACGTAAGCCCTTATCCTCAGAAGTCTGCAGGAAATGAAGGAAACGTCCCAAGTGAAACTCCGCAGGCGGATATGTGCGTTCCTCACACCAAGCGACATATCTCCTACAGATATGATGACAATGTTTTGATGTGACAGGTTTTCTGGCTAGCACCATAGTGGTAATGACCTTTTTGGGAAAACCCTTTGAGAGCTAGGATATTCCGCTCAACTTCCATGCCGTCAAACAAAGCCGCCGTAAGTCCGGGTAGACAAACGGTCCTTGTTGAAGACGTCTTCTGAGTGGTAGAGGCCAAGGGTCTTCTATGGACATGTCCAGAAGAATTGCTACCACGCCCTATGGGGCCAATCCGGCGCAATCAGGATTGCTTGGATTCTGTGATGTCTGATCTGTTGGAGCACCCTTGGGATCAACGGGATCGGAGGGAATAGGTAGACCAGCCGGTAATGCAAAGGTGACGTCAGTGCATCCACTGCACTCGCCTGAGAGTCCCTGGTTCGCGAGCAGTAGCAACGAAGCTTCTTGTTGAGGCGAGACGCCATCATGTCGATCTGTGGGTATCCCCATCTGTCGACAATCTGTTGAAACATGTGAGGATGTAATCCCCACTCGCCCGGTTGAAGGTCGTGGCGACTCCGGAGGTTCGCTTCCCATTTGTCCACTCCTGGAATGAAAATTGTGGACAGTGCTCTTGCATTTCTTTCTGCCCAGACGTATTTTTGACACATCTCGCATGCAGGCCTTGCTTATTGTCCCTCCTTGACGATTGATGTACGCTACTGCCGTGGCGTTGTCCAACTGAACCTGGATCGCCCTATCCCTGAGCAGAGAGGAGGCCTGAAGTAGAGCATTGTATATCAACCGTAGTTCCAGAATGTTGATCGGGAGTAGGGCCTCTTGGGCAGACTGCCTGCCCTGGAACTGCGCCCCCTGGGTGACAGCTCTCCATCCTCGTAAACTGGTATCCGTCGTGAGGAGGGTCCAATCCTGAATCCCGAAACATCAGCCTTCCAGCAGGTTGGAAGACTGCAACCACCACAAGAGCTAAATCCTGGCCTGGGGTCACAGCTGAATCATTCAGTGAATCTTGAGATGTGAACCGGACCACTTGTTCAGGATGTTCAATTGGAAAGGTCTGGCATGGAACCTGCCGAACTGTTTCGCCCCGTACGAGGCCACCATTTTTCCCAACAACTTTATGCAAAGATGGATGGAAACTCGAACAGGACGGAGAACCATGCGAATCATCTCTTGAAGGGTTCTCACCTTGTCTTCTGGGAGAAACACTCTATGAGCTACAGCATCCAGTATCAAACCCAGGAACATGAGCCATTGAGACGGTTCCAGTTGAGACTTCTGTAGATTGAGGATCCACCCATGGTGAGACAGAAGTTAGAAAGTGCGATCTATATGAAGCAATAGAAGCTCCACGGAACTTGCTTTTATGAGGAGATCATCCAGGTAAGGGACAATGTTGACCTCCTGGACTCTGAGCTGGAACAACATTTCAACCATCACCTTCGTGAACACCCTCAGAGCTGTAGACAGGCCGAAGGGCAACGCCTGAAACTGGTAGTGATCGTTCAGTAGGGCGAATCGTAGATAGGCCTGATGAGGAGGCCAAATCGGGATATGCAGGTAGGCATCCTTGATATCCAGGGACACAAGGAATTCCTGTTGTTCCAGGCCCGCGATCACCGCTATCAAAGATTCCATCTTGCATTTGAAAACCTTCAGGTAAGGATTCAAGGACTTCAGATTAAAAATGGGTCTCACAGACCCGTCTGGTTTTGGCACTACAAACAGACTGGAGTAGTAACCTTGTGCTTGTTGTAGCAGGGGTACTGGAACAATGACCTGGGACTGGACCAACTTGTCGATGGCCAGTAGTAGCGTAACACGCATATTGTCCGAAGCTGGCAAGCCTGATTTGAAAAATCGTTGGGGAGGAGCACCGTTGAACTCCAGCTTGTAACCCTGAGAGATAAGGTCCCTAACCCAGGCATCTTGGCAGGAACTGTCCCAGATGTGGCTGTAGTGACATAATCGAGCTCCCACCTCGAGTTCCCCTCGGGGTGGGCGGGAACCGTCATGCTGAAGTCTTAGCGGAAGCTGAACTGGTGCACTGGTCCTGAGAGCCGGCAACGGCTGGTTTCTTAGGCTTACCTCTGGAGCCTCTAGATGCATTGGAGGCACCCCGGGCCCTAGATCGAAATCTGGAGGACCGAAAAGGACTGAGTAGACGGTCCTGGGTAGGTACGTCTAGCAGACGGAGCCCCTGAAGGGAGAAAAGTGGATTTCCCAGCAGTAGCTTTGAAGATCCATTCACCTGTGAAGGGAAGAGATTCCACATTACGTTTGGAGCCAGCGTCTGCAATCCACTGACGCAACCATATGTTTCTGCATGCAGACACAGCCATAGCAGTGGTCTTGGCATTAATATTGCCAATCTTTTTACGGGAGTCACAGAGGACTCTTGCCTTGTCCTGAATGTGTTTTAAGAAAGTTACAGTAGTAACCAAGGTAATATCCCCCGAAAGGGCCTCCTGAATCTGTATGAATGGCATGCGTCATCCAGCAACGACCAGCCTTTGAGCTACACCAGCAGCAGTGTAGATACATTTTAGAGTGGTCTCTATTTTTCTATCCAACGGGTCCTTTACCATAAAAGAGCCCGAAGCAGGGAGCACCGCCTTTTTAGAAAGGCGAGAGGATGAGACGTCTACTGCTGGAGATTCTTCCCAGGATTTCCTGCCTTCAGGGGCAAATGGGAAGGTATTTAAAAACCTTTTGGACACCTAATATTTTTTATCTGGATTTTTCCAGGCTAATTTAAATAAATCATCCAATTCTTTAGAATCAGGGAAGGTGACAGACAGTTTGTCTTGTGGGAGGAAAAACGACTGATAAGTAGCTCCTCCAGGGGGAGCTTTAACACATCCCGTATAGCCAATATAAGGGGTTCAATACCCTGTGTAAGGGTGGAGGGTCCACATCATCCTGTATATCATCATCAGTATCTGATAGAAGTGCAGGTAAAGCACGTTTTTGTGCACTTGTAGTGGACGGGGGTGGGGGGGGGGATGTTTAGCAGCTAGATTTGCCACTGCTTGTTGCAGTTCCTGAGTTTTATTAGCATTGGCAGTGAGTTGAGGTGACATATCAGACATCATTGTTTTGCTAGCCCCCAGCCAGGAGGGCTCTGGGCTCTACCCCACATAGTTATCAGCATTTTGTGATGACTGACTACATTGCTCACATGATATTGAGTCTGATGAGCTAGGGGAAAATCTAGCATTACACACACTGCATAACTTCTGTTTTACCATTGCAAAAAGAAAAAAAGGTACAATACACATACAACACAGCCTGAAACACAATACAAGCCTGCCCTATTTGCATGTGAGAGGAGACACAGGAGAGAGGACACCATCACACCCAGCGCTGCACAGCCCCAGTGAGGCTGTCAGCGTTTTATACAAACATATAAACAGTGAGTCTGTCTAATGAAAAATCCCTCAGAGGGATGATATTTGTGCACCAAATAGCAGCTCTCCCCCTCTATACCCTGTACCAGTGATCCAGCGTGTGACCGTTATGGAGGAGCTGTGTGAGGCTGCTGCTGATTATGCAGAGGAAGGCGCCAAAATGCTGCTGAGCCCGCTCTGATGTAGCTCCGCCCCCTGCTATGGCTCCGGAGCTACTGTATATTTTTTATACTGTTCAGGTCTACTAAATGTTAGTAACCTCACATAAATTCTTGGTACCATATAATAAGCCAGGCTCACACAGGGGTCAAAGTGGGTCTTCCCCCAGGAGGGAGGAGGGGGGACGACTTCACCTGCGCTTTTTCCACACAGTGAACCGGGGGACCCCCCTAGTGGGGTCCCCGGTATGTACTCACCACCGATGATCACCTTCAGGCAGCGTTTGGGGTGTGCGCATGCTGCGGCTACGACAGCAAAAGTGCCAAGCCCCGCTGAACAAACAGCCCCTCAAGAGGCCAGTGACCGCCCCTCCATCCCCCCCCCCCCCCCCACACACACACACACACACACACACCCTAACTCCCACGGTGCAGGTATGCTGTTGCCCAAACAGCATACTGAAAGAAATAAAAGTTTAAATTAAATTGAAGAAAAACTCTGGAGCTTTCAGTGTGCATCCTCTCCTGAGGGCCCTTCTTTCTAAACTGACCTGTAGGAGGAGGCATAGAGGGGAGGAGCCAGCACACCCAGTAGAAGAAATTTAAAGTGCATTGGCTCCGTTGGACCCGTCTATACCCCATCGTACTAATTTTGACCCCAATATCCCTTATGGATGCTAGAGAAAATAAACTTGTAATTACCATTAAGACAAATACAGAAAAACAGATACTTTATTAAAAATTAGTCTGTTACATTTTCCAGTGGCCTGTAAAATCAACATTTAGGGAGATATCCAATTAGCCGCGATAATTTACCGTGGCTAATTGTCCAGACGGGGGCTATCTAATTAGCCCCGATAAGCCGGCGCGAGATGCGGCTTATTAGGAATATTGTTTCCCCTGCCTCAGGCAGGCGAGACTGATTCCCTGGAAACATGTTTCCACCGAAAAAACAAATGTTTCACTGAACCTGTGTGTTTTCGGGAGATAATGTATAATTTTCTTTTTTTTACAGGCAATCAAATTGGATAGCCTGAAAAAAATTTTGGTGAAACATCTGAAAAAAGTGTTGTTTCACCTCTAATTGAATACCCCATTTGACAAAAATATTTCTTACGGTTACCGTCTGAAAGAAGGCATCATGCTGTCATTATGGGACTAATTCAGACCTAATCGTAGCAGCAAATTTGTTAGCAGATAGGCAAAACCATGGGGGTAATTCTGAGTTGATCGCAGCAGGATTTTTGATAGCAATTGGGCAAAACCATGTGCAGTGCAGGGGAGGCAGATGTAACATGTGCAGAGAGAGTTAGATTTGGGTGGGTTATTTTGTTTCTGTGCAGGGTAAATACTGGCTGCTTTATTTTTACACTGCAAATTAGATTGCAGATTGAACACACCCCACCCAAATCTAACTCTCTCTGCACTTGTTAAATCTGCCTCCCCTTCAGTGCACATGGTTTTGCCCAATTGCTGTAAAAAATCCTGCTGCGATCAACTTGGAATTACCCCCCATGTGCACTGCAGGTGTGGCAGATATAACATGAGCAGACAGAGTTAGATTTGCGTGGGTTATTTTGCTTCCGTGTATGGTAAATATGGCATGCTTTATTTTTACACTGCAATTTAGATTTCAGTTTTAACACACCCCGCCCAAATCTAACTCTCTCTGCACAATGTTATATCTGCCGCTCCTGCAGTACACATAGTTTTGCCCAACTGCTAACAAATTTGCTGCTACGATCAGGTCTGTATTAGGCTCTATAAGTGAATTAGTTTTTGTGTAGGCCATATCTGCTTTGGACAGCTCTTTGCCCTTTAAAGGGCCACACATTACCTTTAACCTCAGTCACAAATTATGAAGCTCTAGGAACAATGGTCACGAAGTAGTAGTATTTAGTTTACATTTCCTGGAACTTGCTGCACAGTGGTGGAACTAGTGAGTGGTGGGGGTGCAGCAATATGCGTTGACCCATCACTCCCCCCCCCCCTCCACACACACAAACACACGATCTAGATAGTACCCCCATTAAAATTACGCCACACATTAGTACTCCTTAATCATGTTATGCCCACACAGTAGTAGTGCCTCATATACATATTATGACCACAAAGTTGTAGTGCACCATACACATTATGCCCACAGCAGTAGTGCCCCATGCACAAAATTCTCACTCAGTAGTAGTGCCCCTTACAAGATATGCCCACACAGTAGTAGTGCCCTCCTACACATTATGCATACAAAGTAGTAGTGCCCCTTACACATTATGCCCAAACAGTAGTGGTACCCCTTACACATTATGCACACAGGGGCAGCAGGAAGATACTCAGAGACACTTCCACGATTCTGTGCTTGCGGTTTTTTCATGCCCATAACCTAGCCTGGTGTCAGTGATATGGATAATCAGGGGCAGCTGCTGTGCAGGGAAATGGTTCACTTCTTCGTTCTCTCCCTAAGACATTTGACGCTGGGGACAGTCACATCATAGAGAGGGACAGAGAGAGTAAGCTGGGGATGGAATATAAGAAGTAAAACGGAGCGCAGCACCTTCACACCCTCCAGCTGGGCACTGAGGCTGTCATTGATTTAAGCTTACCTAGGCTCAGGGGCTACACTGCAAGGAGCCTTATGGTGTCACTATGGGGAAAGGAATGGGGAGGGGGGCTGAGAGGAGAAGGAAGAGAACGGCCCTTCCTCCCCCTCTGGCCAGACTCGGACCACTGTCAATCACCATGTTCAGGGCAGGCAGTGGGTGCGTTGAGTCTGGAGTACTGACGGCGGGCAGCGCAGTGGCATATAATTAGTCAGTGTGACACTGTAATACTGGTGGCTGCGGACTGGTGGCTGCGGGTCCCTTCACTGCAACGGGTCAATGCACCTGCTGCATCACTGCCAATTCCACCTGAAAGGCATGATATCAAAAGCATGATCTTGGACTTGAATGAAATAGCATCTTAGGCCAGATACATGTACACCTAGAAGTGCTGCGGGAAATACGGATATGTCCACTTTAACAGCCCTTCTAGTCAAGCAATATCATGGGGTGACTCGGTAGCACCAAGCGTCTTTATGTGCGACTTTATCTATTAAAATGTGTCTTATTTGCCAAACAATGCGAATAGGACGCACAAGCAGCTTCTTAAAATTACATGCGGCATGCCAATTTTCTTGGTGCGACCACGGCTGTATCTGCATACAAAATGCTTTGCTACAGTGTTTTCCTAGTAAACACTGTAATGTAGAATTTCGTCTGCAGACACAGGCACAATAGCACATTGAATATCGATGTTTTTGGTCTGAATCTGCGATCTGTGAAACCCATACATTGCAGATTTACAGTATTTACACAATCATCTGCAAAATGCCAAACTGCCCCATTTGATTGCTGATGTATAGGGGCCATAAGAATGCTCTCTATCTACATATGGAGTACACATCTATTTTTTACTAATTACATAACATAAAAGTAATGTCAGCGCCAGTGGCTGTGCGCGCCTGAATGAAGCAACACTTGAATTGCTCAGTCAGACGCAATCTAGTGGCCGCCAGAGGGCAAAACAGTTGAATCCCCCCCTCCCCCCCAGAGGGGAGGAACAGTGTTATTATATAGGAGGAGTCCTCCTTCCATCTACGGTAACGTACCTGCAGGATTTCTTCAAGACTGTGAATTACTGGAGGCAGGTAAAGTTCTGACATTGCATCTTCTGCTTTGATATTATTATCTCCCTCTTCGTGACTCACAGCCAGAACATAACAGAAGCTGGGAGCAGGCAAGTTCGCCAGCACCTGGAAAAGGTCAGTAGAACATTAAGTTAAAACACTTGTAGTAAGCCAAATAGATACTGATGAATACCACAAGTGATAGAATACCCTTCTCTTATCAATATAACTATTAGATCTAATTCCTGCTCACATTAATGGTGATTAATGTAAGTTATGTTTCCAGAAATGAAGAACAGAAAGATATTATGGCTGGCCCATGAAGCAATATAAACTCTTCAATAGTGGGCTACATTTACATTTTGAAATAATCTGAAAAATGACTATAATGTAAAAGAGAGGACATTATGATAATGCAACAGGACACTCCGATCTTTCTAGCAGAGACACAAGTTATTGCTTTAACTAAAATACTCAAAATTCATAATCAAAAACCTCATATCAGAAACGCTGTAACCTTCTACAGTAACGTCATGCTACAAATCAAATCATGGCTGACGTGCCCAAACATCAAGGTTGCATGTGATATAATGAGTAACAGCCTTGCGCTTCTAACAAATATGTTACATCCAAGTTTTATACCTCAATGTACTGCCAGCTTACACAAACCTCCACAAGGCTTAGAGGCCCATCTCCCCTACACCCAGCACACATCTGCATCACAATACTGAACACACTAGCGCTTGAGTAATTTGTAGACTCTCCCTTTCTACCAACCCACTGACTTGCAGTCAGTCACATGCAGCAGATGTGGTGCACAGACCACAGGGGGAAGAAGAATGCAGTCTAGAAGTGCAGTAAGCGGGAGGCTGCCAATGGGATCTAGTCACAGTGTATGTATGGCATAATGTGAACTGGGGATGCTACAATGTAGCATCAAATGAATTAGGGAACAGTTATGCGGTGGGGTGTTCATATGTATATCACTATTTGGAATATACTCCATCGGGCAGAATCGGAACGTTATTGTGATCCTACACCCTGTCTGGATGAACGTTATTTACATCAGATAAGTGGTTGTCATTACTGCCCGCAGGAGTATACAGTGTTAATACATTAACACACCAGCTACAAGTGGCATATTTTTAATAGGTACAGGGTGTTCGATGCACATGGGCCCCTTGGTCCAGTGGGGACCACATCATACAACCTGCCCCCAATTTCTCTATGCTCACATTTCCAGAGAGTTTCCCACATTTTGCACATGCACAATAGGAAAATAACCAGGAAAATGTCTGCCACAGTGTTTGCCCAGAGACCTGTACATGTACAGTAGGGTCTAGCACAGTGCCCGAGTCCACTAGTTCTCACATGAGTGATGTCGACTAGAGAGGAGGGGGGCCTTGACAGAGGCTGCACACAGGCCCCCTGCTCTATTAATGTGATATTTGCCAGTTACTATCATTCTGGCAGTGAACCATTACACACGCGATCGCAGTTTAAGAGCTGGCGGGGACGGTGACGCCATGGTTTGTGGGCGTCGATGTACCGTTTGGAGGATATGGTCTGGACAACGCAGGAGTGTCTGGACCGTATGCAGGGAGGGCCGCGGCGACGGCTGTGTGACACAGCCGATGCAACCCAAAAGATGGCTGACCGCCGACAGGCAGGGGGAAACCCTAATCATGCGACCGCATCGCTATATAGCATGGGGGGAGGGGGGAGGGGGCAGTAGGGCCCGGCATGCTGGGCGGCCTTGCCCTGTGCTGGGCAGCTCCCCACATGCTAGCAAAAACAGTTGTAGTTTTGCTACTTTTAGCAAAGCTACACCTCTTGCTGAATTAGGCCCTATATGCGTTAAGCTCCTCATTTCAATACTGTCTATCCATTCGCATTGGAGGATAACGTTGGCTGTCTGCATTATACCTTTATATATTTCAGGCTATTTCAACTAGTTTCTATTATTATATCAGGATCACAGCAATATGCACACGATAGATAAAATTGCACATTAGAGTATCTCCATATCTTTCATATAACGAAGTTATATATTAGTGTGTAATAATTGTTTTTATCTGTATCTTTTTGTATTTATGATATAGTAAATAATGACATACAGGAAAATAAGAATTTACTCACCGGTAATTCTATTTCTCGTAGTCCGTAGTGGATGCTGGGAACTCCGTAAGGACCATGGGGAATAGCGGGCTCCGAAGGAGGCTGGGCACTCTAGAAAGATCTTAGACTACCTGGTGTGCACTGGCTCCTCCCACTATGACCCTCCTCCAAGCCTCAGTTAGGTACTGTGCCCGGACGAGCGTACACAATAAGGAAGGATTTTGAATCCCGGGTAAGACTCATACCAGCCACACCAATCACACCGTACAACTCGTGATATGAAACACAGTTAACAGTATGAAACAATAGAGCCTCTCAACAGATGGCTCAACAATAACGCGATTTAGTTAACAATAACTATGTACAAGTATTGCAGATAAACCGCACTTGGGATGGGCGCCCAGCATCCACTACGGACTACGAGAAATAGAATTACCGGTGAGTAAATTCTTATTTTCTCTAACGTCCTAGTGGATGCTGGGAACTCCGTAAGGACCATGGGGATTATACCAAAGCTCCCAAACGGGCGGGAGAGTGCGGATGACTCTGCAGCACTGAATGAGAGAACTCCAGGTCCTCCTCAGCAAGGGTATCAAATTTGTAGAATTTTGCAAACGTGTTTGCCCCTGACCAAGTAGCTGCTCGGCAAAGTTGTAAAGCCGAGACCCCTCGGGCAGCCGCCCAAGATGAGCCCACCTTCCTTGTGGAATGGGCATTGACAGATTTTGGCTGTGGCAGGCCTGCCACAGTATGTGCAAGCTGAATTGTACTACAAATCCAACGAGCAATAGTCTGCTTAGAAGCAGGAGCACCCAGCTTGTTAGGTGCATATAGGATAAACAGCGAGTCAGATTTTCTGACTCTAGCCGTTCTGGAAACATATATTTTCAGTGCCCTGACAACGTCTAGCAACTTGGAGTCCTCCAAGTCCCTAGTAGCCTAGGCACCACAATAGGCTGGTTCAGGTGAAACGCTGACACCACCTTTGGGAGAAACTGGGGACGAGTCCTCAATTCTGCCCTATCCATATGGAAAATCAAATAAGGGCTTTTACAAGACAAAGCCGCCAACTTTGATACTCGCCTGGCAGAAGCCAAGGCCAATAACATAACCACCTTCCACGTGAGATATTTCAGATCCACGGTTTTTAGTGGTTCAAACCAATGTGATTTTAAGAAACTCAACACCACGTTGAGATCCCAAGGTGCCACAGGAGGCACAAACGGGGGCTGACTCTGCAGCACTCCTTTTATAAATGTCTGAACTTCAGGTACTGAAGCTAGTTCTTTTTGAAAGAAAATCGACAGAGCCGAGATCTGTACCTTAATGGAACCCAATTTAAGGCCCATAGTCACTCCTGCTTGCAGGAAATGCAGAAATCGACCTAGTTGAAATTCCTCTGTTGGGGCCCTTTCGGCCTCACACCATGCAACATATTTTCGCCATATGCGGTGATAATGAGTTGCTGTAACCTCTTTCCTGGCTTTAGTAAGCGTAGGAATGACTTCCTCCGGAATGCCCTTTTCCTTCAGGATCCGGCGTTCAACCGCCATGCCGACGAACGCAGCCGCGGTAAGTCTTGGAACAGACAGGGCCCCTGCTGCCGCAGGTCCTGTCTGAGTGGCAGAGGCCATGGGTCCTCTGATATAAATTCTTGAAGTTCTGGGTACCAAGCTCTTCTTGGCCATCCACGAGTATCGTTCTTACTCCTCGCCTTCTTATTATTCTCAGTACCTTTGGTATGAGAGGCAGAGGGGAGAACACATAAACCGACTGGTACACCCACGGTGTTACCAGAGCGCCCATAGCTATCGCCTGAGGGTCCCTTGACACGGTGCAATATCTTTTATAGCTTTTTGTTGAGGCGGGACGCCATCATGTCCACCTGTGGCCTTTCCCAATGGTGTACAATCCTATTGGAAGACTTCTGGAGGAAGTCCCCATTCTCCCGGGTGGAGGTCGTGTCTGTTGAGAAGATCTGCTTCCCAGTTGTCCACTCCGGGAATGAACACTGCTGACAGTGCTAACACATGATTTTACGCCTATCGGAGAATCCTTGTGGCTTCTGCCATCGCCATCCTGCTTCTTGTGCCGCCCTGTTGGTTTACATGGGCGACTGCCGTGATGTTGTCTGATTGGATCAGTACCGGCTGGTTTTGAAGCAGAGGCCTTGCCGGCCTCAGGGCATTGTAAATGGCCCTCAGGTCCAGAATATTTATGTGTAGGGAAATAACCTGACTTGACCAAAGTCCCTGGAAATTTCTTCCCTGTGTGACTGCCTCCCAGCCTCAAAGGCTGGAATCCATGGTCACTAGGACCTAGTCCTGTATGCCGAACCTGCGGCCCTCTTGAAGATGGGCACTCTGCAGCCACCACAGTAGAGATACCCTGGTCCTTGGAGACAGGGTTATCAGCCTATGCATCGGAAGATGCAATCCGGACCACTTGTCCAACAGGTCCCTCTGAAAAGTTCTTGTATGGAACCTGCCTAATGGGATTGCTTCGTAGGAAGCTACCATTTTTCCCAGGACTCGCGTGCAATGATGCACCGCTACCTATTTTGGCTTCAGGAGGTCTCTGACTAGAGATGACAACTCCTTGGCTTTCTCCTCCGGGAGAAACACTATTTCTGGTTTATGTCCAGAACCATCCCCAGGAACAGTAGACGTGTCATAGGAACCAGCTGTGACTTTGGACTGTTTAGAATCCAACCATGCTGTTGTAGCACTTTCCAAAATAGTGCTACCCCGACTACCAACTGCTCCTTGGACCTCGCCCTTATAACGAGATTTTCCAAGTACGGGATAATTACAACTCCCTTTTTTTGAAGGAGTATCAACATTTCGGCCATTACCTTGATAAAACACCCTCGGTGCCATGTACAGTCCAAACGGCAGTGTCTGGACTTGGTAATGGTAATCCTGTACCACAAATCTGAGGTACTCCTGGCGAGGATGGTAAATGGGGACATGCAGTTAAGCATCCTTGATGTCCCAGGATACCATGTAATCCCCCTCGTCCAGGCTTGGAATAACCGCCCTGAGCGATTCCATCTTGAACTTGAATTTTTGTGTTCAAGGATTTTAAATATAAAATGGGTCACACCGAACCATGCGGTTTCGGTACCCCAACCCGTGTGGAATAGTAACCCCGTCCTTGTTGAAGTAGGGGCACCTTGAGTATTACCTGCTGGGAATACCGCTTATTAATTGCCTCTAGCACAGCCTCCCTGCCTGAGGGAGTTGTCAGCAAGGCATATTTTAGGAAACGGCTGGGGGGAGACATCTCGAATTCCAGCTTGTACCCTTGAAATACTACTTGAAAGAAACAGGGATCCACCTGTGAGCGAGCCCACTAATTGCTGACATTTTTGAGACGGCCCCCCACCGTACCTGGCTACACCTGTGGAGCACCCGCGTCATGGTGTGGCCTCACAGGAGGCGGGGGAAGAATCTTGATTCTGGGAACAGGCTGACTGGTGCAGCTTTTTTCCCTCTACCCTTGTCTCTGTACAGAAAGGAAGCGCCATTTGTTTCTGAAGCCGAAAGGACTGTACCTTTGTCTGTGAGGAAACCTGAGGTAAAATTATTTCTTCCCAGCAGTTGCTGTGGATACGAGGTCCCAGAGACCATCCCCAAATAATTCCTCACCCTTATAAGGCTCTCTATGCGCTTTTTAAGTCAGCATCACCTGTCCAGTGACAGGTCTCTAATACCCTCCTGACAGAATGGACATTACATTTATTTTGGATGCCAGCCGGCAAAATATCCCTCTGTGCATCCCCCATATATAAGACGACGTCTTTAATATGTTTTTATGTTTGCCAACTAGTATCCCTGTTTGACAGGGTCACCGACCACGCTGCAGCAGCACTATTTGCAGGTCTCAGTCTAGTACCTGAGTGTGTAAATACAGACTTCAGGATAGCCTCCTGTTTTTTATCAACAGGTACCTATTAAAGTGGCCGTATCCTAAGACGGCAGTGCCACCTTTTTTGACAAACGTGTGAGCGCCTTATCCACCCTAGGGGATATCTCCCAGCGTAACTTATCCACCTGGCGGGAAAGGGTACGCCATCAGTAACTTTTTATAAATTACCAGTTTCTTAACGGGGGAACCCACGCTTTCACACACTTCATTTATTCATCTGATGGGGGAACAAAACACTGCCTGTTTTTTCTCCCCAAACCTAAAACCCATTTTTAGAGGTGCTTGGGTTAAAGTCAGAAATGTATAACACATTTTTTATTGCCGGGATCACGTCACGGATGTTCCTAGTGGATTGTGTATATGTCTCCACCTTGTCGACACTGGAGTCAGACTCCGTGTCGACATCTGTGTCTGCCATCTGAGAGAGCGGGCGTTTTTGAGCCCCTGATGGCCTTTGAGACGCCTGGGCAGGCGCGGGCTGCGAAGCCGGCTGTCCCACAGCTGTTACGTCATCCACCCTTTTATGTAAGGAGTTGACACTGTCGGTTAATACCTTTCACCTATCCATCCACTCTGGTGTCGGCCCCACAGGGGGCGACATCACATATATCGGCCTCTGTTCTGTCACCATATAAGCCTCCTCATTCAACATGTCGACACAGCCGTACCGACACACCGCAGACACACAGGGAATGCTCTAAACGAGGACAGGACCCACAAAAGCCCTTTGGGGGGACAGAGTAAGAGTATGCCAGCACACACCAGAGCGCTATATATATATACAGGGACTAACTGAGTTATGTCCCTAATAGCTGCTTTTTATATAATATACTGTATACAGTGCCAATTTTAATGCCCCCCCTCTCTTTTCCCTCTTACTGTACTGTAGAATTGCAGGGAAGAGCCAGGGAGCTTCCTTCCAGCCGAGCTGTGAGGGAAAAATGGCGCCAGTGTGCTGAGGAGATAGGCTCCGCCCCTTTTTTGCGGCCTATTCTCCCGTTTTTTATGGAATTCTGGCAGGGGTATTTACCTCATATATAGCCCCTGGGGCCATATATTGAGGTATTTTAGCCAGCCAAGGTGTTTTTATTGCTGCCTCAGGGCGCCCCCCCCAGCGCCCTGCACCCTCAGTGACCGGAGTGTGAAGTGTGTGAGAGGAGCAATGGCGCACAGCTGCAGTGCTGTGCGCTACCTTGGTGAAGACAGAGTCTGATATACAAGGGGATGGGGAACGGGGATGTCCTCTGCACTAGAATGATTTCGACTAATTTATAATCAAAATTTCCCCTAATTATATGATTACAAGGAATAAATCATCATTCATCATAGGGGGTGCCGCCATAGACAATAGGATACAGAACAACACAAGACAGAGAAAGATTGTCTCTTTGTTGGCGCACTCAAGAGAAGAAGAATAAACTTATTAGTGTTTATAATATTAGTTAAAAAATAACTTTTATTAACTTCATTTTAAAATAATGCAATTGAGAAAAATAAATAAATGTGAACAAATATGTGCAATATTCTGTGATTTCCGTGAGATAATTCATAAATGTAAAGAAGAAAGATTTGAAATAAATAAAAAACTGTTACACAATACTTAATTTTTGTTTTTATAATAAAAGACTATTACGCAATGCTTGATTTTCGTTAATTTACTTGGATGTATGTTCTAAATCGTGAGTGAGTTAATGGTAATTACATGTGGGTTGAGGTTATATTATATAGCATTTTCCCAGGTTAATTCTGGATATAAATGGTCAATTTTCATAATTCTGTAATTCCTGAATTCCCCACTGATTTTGTGTGATTAAGTTTACCCACTTTGTGGTCCTCTTTGTCATACAAATGAAATATTTGCATTCACTCACATGTGGATGAAGGAGAGTTGGAGTTATGGGTAATAATCCTATCTGATCAAATATTGATTGCTCCTAAGATTTATTAAAAATTATTCAAATCTCTGTCCATAATTTAGTGCAATCAATAAGCAGCAGTCTATGATACAGACTCAAGATTTGGCAATGTATCCCATCTGTGTCTATCATATATTCATCAAACTCAGGGTGTATATCTCGATAGTGAGCTCTATAATTGGCAATGTTCAAATAATCAAAAAAATATAGTTTTAGGGCTGCAATAGATATAGAGCTTACATTAGATTCCCAATCGGATTATATCTAGGGAACATTCTATACCATGCCGTTTACCTATTAATGAGTGGTCCCTGTGCATATAACACTGTGAGTAATATCCCACTGTTATTAGTGGGAGTGCATTCTGGGTGCTATTGAAGGTCATTCATGTCTCTATCTGTAATTGAATACAATCCTAGTCACCAGTCTGTGATACAGACTTTATGCTAAACAATATGCACCCTCTGTGTCTGAATTATATTCTTTAAACACGGCGTGTATATCAGGCTACAAGCTTCGTGGTTAACAATGTTAATGCAATCGTAGACACCAGTCCGTGATGCAGACTTTATCAGTGTGCTCCCTCTGTGTTAGAGTTATATTCATTGGACACAATGTATGAATTTAGGCTGTTGGCTCCGTGATTAGCTATGTTAACCCGATCAGGAATTAATAGCTGGAACTACAGTGGATATACAGCTTGTCCAAAAATGACATTTAGATTATATCAGGGGAACAATCCATATCATTATTATTTCTCATGATAGGTAAATGTTGTACCAGGGTGCTATTTATCGGCCAATTTGTATAACAGTACTGCCGATCTGAGTATTCCTGGTTATACGGGAATCAATATGTCCCGTGCTGTATATCAATTGATGAAAGGTTCCTGTGTTTTTAAATCACTGTGAGCCGTAACCCTTTATTGCTGGTGAATGGAAGCTCTGTAAAAAAGGCTTGATGCCTAATATGAGGGTCATATATTGTGATAGAATAATCGAATAAGCATGGAATTTTTAACCCACACCGGTGACAGATAAATGGTATAGATCCTATGATATATTCAAATGGGGTTAATTCATGCCTGGCATGTATATTCAGATAGAGACGCCTTTACACCAATTAGTGTTTGAACCAGATAGATTGAATCAGCTAATCACCGTGGCATGCACTCGATACTCCTAAGATGCTCCCTAGATTCTATGACTATAACTGCACTATTCTATCTGTAGTATATTCCTACTTAACATTGCCATTTGTTCTATAACTTGAGACTGCACTGATAGGTATATTAAATTATACATTGATATCATCCCTGCTTAACATTGCCTATCTGTAATTGCTAACTCCTTTGCTCTCCTCCATTATCCTATACTTGAATCAAATCATTGTCTTTAGTGTAAACAGTTAGATGAGCTTGTTAGCAACGCTCAGAAACGCCGACGTGCACGTTTCGCAATTGCTTTCACTAGGCGACTTTCGCCTAGTGAAAGCAATTGCGAAACGTGCACGTCGGCGTTTCTGAGCGTTGCTAACAAGCTCATCTAACTGTTTACACTAAAGACAATGATTTGATTCAAGTATAGGATAATGGAGGAGAGCAAAGGAGTTAGCAATTACAGATAGGCAATGTTAAGCAGGGATGATATCAATGTATAATTTAATATACCTATCAGTGCAGTCTCAAGTTATAGAACAAATGGCAATGTTAAGTAGGAATATACTACAGATAGAATAGTGCAGTTATAGTCATAGAATCTAGGGAGCATCTTAGGAGTATCGAGTGCATGCCACGGTGATTAGCTGATTCAATCTATCTGGTTCAAACACTAATTGGTGTAAAGGCGTCTCTATCTGAATATACATGCCAGGCATGAATTAACCCCATTTGAATATATCATAGGATCTATACCATTTATCTGTCACCGGTGTGGGTTAAAAATTCCATGCTTATTCGATTATTCTATCACAATATATGACCCTCATAATAGGCATCAAGCCTTTTTTACAGAGCTTCCATTCACCAGCAATAAAGGGTTACGGCTCACAGTGATTTAAAAACACAGGAACCTTTCATCAATTGATATACAGCACGGGACATATTGATTCCCGTATAACCAGGAATACTCAGATCGGCAGTACTGTTATACAAATTGGCCGATAAATAGCACCCTGGTACAACATTTACCTATCATGAGAAATAATAATGATATGGATTGTTCCCCTGATATAATCTAAATGTCATTTTTGGACAAGCTGTATATCCACTGTAGTTCCAGCTATTAATTCCTGATCGGGTTAACATAGCTAATCACGGAGCCAACAGCCTAAATTCATACATTGTGTCCAATGAATATAACTCTAACACAGAGGGAGCACACTGATAAAGTCTGCATCACGGACTGGTGTCTACGATTGCATTAACATTGTTAACCACGAAGCTTGTAGCCTGATATACACGCCGTGTTTAAAGAATATAATTCAGACACAGAGGGTGCATATTGTTTAGCATAAAGTCTGTATCACAGACTGGTGACTAGGATTGTATTCAATTACAGATAGAGACATGAATGACCTTCAATAGCATCCAGAATGCACTCCCACTAATAACAGTGGGATATTACTCACAGTGTTATATGCACAGGGACCACTCATTAATAGGTAAACGGCATGGTATAGAATGTTCCCTAGATATAATCCGATTGGGAATCTAATGTAAGCTCTATATCTATTGCAGCCCTAAAACTATATTTTTTTGATTATTTGAACATTGCCAATTATAGAGCTCACTATCGAGATATACACCCTGAGTTTGATGAATATATGATAGACACAGATGGGATACATTGCCAAATCTTGAGTCTGTATCATAGACTGCTGCTTATTGATTGCACTAAATTATGGACAGAGATTTGAATAATTTTTAATAAATCTTAGGAGCAATCAATATTTGATCAGATAGGATTATTACCCATAACTCCAACTCTCCTTCATCCACATGTGAGTGAATGCAAATATTTCATTTGTATGACAAAGAGGACCACAAAGTGGGTAAACTTAATCACACAAAATCAGTGGGGAATTCAGGAATTACAGAATTATGAAAATTGACCATTTATATCCAGAATTAACCTGGGAAAATGCTATATAATATAACCTCAACCCACATGTAATTACCATTAACTCACTCACGATTTAGAACATACATCCAAGTAAATTAACGAAAATCAAGCATTGCGTAATAGTCTTTTATTATAAAAACAAAAATTAAGTATTGTGTAACAGTTTTTTATTTATTTCAAATCTTTCTTCTTTACATTTATGAATTATCTCACGGAAATCACAGAATATTGCACATATTTGTTCACATTTATTTATTTTTCTCAATTGCATTATTTTAAAATGAAGTTAATAAAAGTTATTTTTTAACTAATATTATAAACACTAATAAGTTTATTCTTCTTCTCTTGAGTGCGCCAACAAAGAGACAATCTTTCTCTGTCTTGTGTTGTTCTGAAGACAGAGTCTTCATGCCGCCGATTTTCCGGACCATCTTCTTGCTTCTGGCTCTGTAAGGGGGACGGCGGCGCGGCTCCGGGACCGAACATCAAGGCTGGGCCTGCGGTCGATCCCTCTGGAGCTAATGGTGTCCAGTAGCCTAAGAAGCCCAATCCGGCTGCAAGCAGGCGAGTTCGCTTCTTCTCCCCTTAGTCCCTCGCTGCAGTGAGCCTGTTGCCAGCAGGTCTCACTGAAAATAACAAATTCTAAGACTATAACTTTCTAAGAGCTCAGGAGAGCCCCTAGTGTGCATCCAACCTCGGCCGGGCACGAAATCTAACTGAGGCTTGGAGGAGGGTCATAGTGGGAGGAGCCAGTGCACACCAGGTAGTCTAAGATCTTTCTAGAGTGCCCAGCCTCCTTCGGAGCCCGCTATTCCCCATGGTCCTTACGGAGTTCCCAGCATCCACTAGGACGTTAGAGAAACATTTATGTGCACTTGGAATGATTTACTATCACTGCTTTTGCATCAGGATGATCTGCACACAACACATCATTTGCTTTTGTTTTTAACTTTGTTTGGAATAATTCCACTATTTTCCGTGTCGGCTTCTGAAACGTATTTTGTGCCTACATATTGCTCATCAGCGGCAGAACGCTAATTGGAGGTACTGCATAATATCACTTGTGTATTAAATACATAATGGGGCTGATGCAGAGGTAAACGCAAGTCCTTTTTGCCTAAGTATTACGCGTGTTTTCACGCTACGCATCCTCTGAAGTCAAGCATACACAACTTTGGGCAACTGTGAGTCATGTGTAAGTGGGCGGTAACAGGGTATCAGCAGGTTCATTTCAGTGAGTGCATGTCAACGGAATTACAGGTCATACAGAGTTGTGAATACAGTAGATTTAATTATGCCTATTATCATTATCCTTTTGATCAAGTACTGTATAAGGTTGGTGTAAGTGCACACGGATAGTGATGAAGGCTAAGAGACCATGCATATGTTTGGGGCAGTGCTGTAACCTGGCTGCAAAGCCTGAAGCATCTTCAGGACACTGCAGGCCAGTGGCGTTACTACGAGGATCCAGGCCACTATCGGGTGACATCAAAATGCCAGCTCCTGCTCAGTGAGAGAAGCCGGGTGCTGCACTGTAACATTACATGCAGCACACGGCTTCTTTCACTATGTAGGAGCAGTCTCCAGGGTCAGCCCGCATCTCCTGGACCCCTGGAGTGACGAAAACAAGGGTTCAGAAAGCAAAGCCACATCCCCTCCGGTGAAGTCATGCCACATTCGTGGTGCGCAAAGATCAATAAGAGTCGCACCAGGTGTCATAGGGGGTGGTCTTCAGTGTGCCGACTGTCGGGATCCCGGCGCACAGTATACCGACGGCCGACAGGGGCTCATTTGCGCTCGCCACGCTGTCGGTATCCCGGCGGACGGGCTACCGGCGCCGGTATGCTGGTCGCCGGGAGCCCGGCCGGCGGCATACCATACTACACCAGTCATAGGGGTAAGAGATGCCCCTGTACAGCCTGGAGGGATTCCCGAAGCATTCTTTGGACGGTCCATGTAGCAATACAGCAGCGGTACTGGCTGCAGGGTGCTGTTCAAGACATACAGTAATTCTAGCCAGGTGCATGAGCGCCAGTGCAACAAGGTCCCTGCAGCCAGACGATGGTACAGCTCACACACCCCTAGTTACAGACAAGGCAGTAAGAATAGTGTAATGGTTAGCATTACTGCCTCACAGTACAGAGGTCATGGGCTTGATTCCTACTATGACTAACAGTGTGGAGTTTGTATGTTCTCCCCTTGCTTGCGTAGCTTTTCCCTGGGTACTCTGGTTTCCTCCCACAACACAAAAATATTCTGGTTGGTTAATTGGCTCCCGACAAAAATGAATCCTAGTGTGTAGGTGTGCATGTACATGGGCAGACTAGATGGACGAAGTGGTTCTGCCATCAAATTCTAATGTTTCTATGTTTTACAGACCTGGTTTGAGGGAAATCTGGGCAAGATCTTTTGTCTGCTTCTCCCTTACACTGTACGTAGGGGGTCATTCCGAGTTGATCGCTCGCTAGCAGTTTTTAGCAGCCGTGCAAACGCATAGTCGCCGCCCATGGCGGAATGTATTTTCGCTTTGCAGGAGTGCGAACGCCTGTGCAGCAGAGCGCCTGCAAACACATTTTGTGCAAAACAAGACCAGCCCTGTAGTTACTTATCCTGTGCGATGATTGCTGCGACGAGTGACACGGTAATGACGTCAGATACCCTCCCAGCAAACGCCCGGCCACACCTGCGTTTTTCCAAACACTCCCAAGAAATGGTCAGTTGATACCCAGAAACTCCCACTTCCTGTCAATCTCCTTGCGTTCGGCTGTGCGATTGGAATCGTCGCTAGAACCAGTGCAAAACCACAAAGGACTTTGTACCCGTACGATGCGCGTGCGCATTGCAGTGCATACGCATGCGCAGATTAGCCGTTTTTTTTTAGTGATCGCTACGCAGCGAACAACGGCAGCTAGCAATCAACTCGGAATGACCCCCATAGTGTGCAGCACAGGCAGCCCGCACCAACTAAACACCTCCACCCCCGAACCAGTCACCGGTCGCTTCCACAGAGAAAAGTACTCTGCATAAAAGGTGAATATATGTAGCTCCATGAACACACAACACAGGAACAAATAAAGATGACTTGTTAACTCTGTATTGTACCCAATGTGCTATCTTTAAGCAATGTCAGCTTCCTTTCCTATTCTATAGACTGTTAGATTTGTTTTTATTCTTAAAGAAATAGGTTTGGAAGCACATAAAGATTAGATTTTAAGTCACTTTGGTTACTGTGTATTACAGTGTGTAAAGGAACAAAAAGGCTAACAAAATTTAGAGTCCTCATATTTGTCTCCATACACTTTTAAAACATTAATGTACTAATGAAAAAAATAAAAAAATAAACTATTACTATTCTACACGTCTAATAACCGTATGGTCCATACCGACTAGACGATATCGCTCTGTGAGCGACGTCGTCTAGTCATTCCCCTCCCGGGCGGGCGGCGGCCACCCGTATACACTGAGCGATATGACCGCTCATATCGCTCAGTGACGTCACGCAGCCACAGGCCGTGTATGCAGCTCCTGGATGACAGTCCAGATCGAGATTGCATTCACTGCCAACAGCGACGATTGTTGTCGACCCGCAGAGCCACGCATCGGTCATCGCTGACGGCATACACACTTGCCGATAAAATGAGCAACGTCACTTAGGAAGGGGGAAAATGAGTGCAGTCGCTCATTTTATCGGCAAGTGTGTATGGGTCTTTACCCTGGTAACATTATGTTCTAGAAGATTTGCATACTTTGAATCTCAAATGTCAATGTATACTTTTCTTATATGAATGTCAGCATACCTGGGGCATGTATGGACGGTGTAATGGTTAGCATTACTACCTCACAGCACTGAGGTCATGGTTCAATTCCCACCATGGCCCTAACTGTGCAGAGTTTGTATATTCTCCCCGTGGGTTTCCACCGGGTACTCCGGTTTCCTCCCACAATCCAAAAATATACTGGTAGGTTAATTGGCTCCCAATAAAATGAATCCTAGCGTGAACGTGTGTGCGTGTGATAGGGAATATAGATTGTAAGCTCCACTGGGGCAGGGACTGATGTGAATGAGCAAAATATTCTCTGTAAAGCGCTGCGGAATATGTGTGCGCTATATAAATAACTGGTAATAAATAATAATAAATACCTTCAAAAGCTAGAAGTTGTTCATTACACAAATATTGATGTTTCATGGTATGGAACCCACATATTCAACAAAGAGTAAATGCTGAATACTTGGCATGACAGGGCACATTTTGGAGGATTAATTAACACTGCACCCTTCTCGCCACATGAACCCATATACTTGGTATAAACAACTGGGAGTTAATTAAAGTCTGGAACATTAAATTGCTTTGGATTAATGGAAACAGCTGCTTGGCCATTAATATTTTGTTCCTAGCATGGGAAATTCTTTAAGTACAAAAATATGTTCGTCCTTAAAAAGTATGAGTGCATTCCCAAGACTTAGGTCTATTCTAAGGAAAATAACTAGTAAATGGAGAATTTGCTTAACACATCCATAATTAAATTCAACAGGCTGCAAAAGAACAAGGTATTGTGCAGATACTACAAGAATAAAATTAATTCAGCGCTAAAAATAAAAACATTCAATGTTTATTACACATATATAGTGTTAGTCATAAATATGACATGCATTTAGGAATTATATATAGATATACTGTTGCAACAGAAAAAATAATAAATAATGAAAAAATATAAAAAAAACACCAATAGATGTGGGGCAAAGAGCAACACTGCTGAAAAAATGTTTCAGTAAAAAACTGATCTGTTTAGCTGGGAGAATTCATATGAAGGCCTGCTTCCTAGGGAAATTGTATTATGCCAGAGATTACCAGTTCCATTTGAGTCCTCCAGTAGGTTAGCACTCCTGTATAGCAATGGAGATCCTCTCACTGGCTGTATTTTTCCATGATGGTACTCTGCTGCAAGATGGACCGTAGCAAGGTCTTAGGCAATAATTTGTCAAAAGGTGTCCCAATAGGACAGCAGGCTTGTATCAAAGATTTAAGAGGCCCAGACTTGTCACCACCAACGCGTTTCACTGCCGGAGCAGCTTTTTCAAGGTATGATACAAGGTTTGATACAAGCCTGCTGTCCAGTGATTGGGAACTGCGGTCCTATTGGGACACCTTTTGACAAATTATTGCCTAAGACCTTGCTACGGTCCATCTTGCAGCAGAGTACCATCATGGAAAAATACAGGAGTGCTAACCTACTGGAGGACTCAAATGGAACTGGTAATCTCTGGCATAATACAATTTCCCTAGGAAGCAGGCCTTCATATGAATTCTCCCAGCTAAACAGATCAGTTTTTTACTGAAACATTATTTTTTCAGCAGTGTTGCTCCTTGCCCCACATCTATTGGTGTTTTTTATATTTTTTCATTATTTATTATTTTTTCTGTTGCAACAGTATATCTATATATAATTCCTAAATGCATGTCATATTTATGACTAACACTATATATGTGTAATAAACATTGAATGTTTTTATTTTTAGCGCTGAATTAATTTTATTCTTATTGTTCTACTACAAGGGTCTGACTAGCTCTCTATATTCAGCAGCTGGAAGTCTCACAGCTCCTATCAGCGCCAATTCTACCTTGGCAGTTTTTTTCCTTATTGTGCAGATACTCCCATAATGAGTGATATCTCAGAGTCATTCTTAATGTGATTAACATGTCAAGCCTGTTTAAAAGAAAGAAATGTATTGCCTGACCTGTGAAAAATAATCTTTTAGATATACATTATGAGAAAATAAGTTTCATCTATGACCTGCGGCCTCCAGATAATAAGAGACACTTTTAGCATATTAATGATTGTAACAGTGAGGACATTTTGTAAATTCTTTCATGCATCACAATAAGGAATTCATGCAGTAAGTTATTGTTCTATTCAAAGTAGAAATAAATTTGGAGGGGTCTGTGTATTAAGCCCTTTTTTATTAAGTTATGCGGAAACTGCAGTTTCACATAATACATATCAGGGATACAGTGCATCCGGAAATAAATTAATTTTTTACCTCAAACTTCTACACACAATACCCCATAATGACAATGTGAAAAAAGTTTTTTTTATATTTTTGCTAATTTATTAAAAATAAAAAACTAAGAATGCAGGTGTACTAAGAACACTGGTAATCGAAACAATTATAATATAATAATCTAAATTATATTACAGGTTGAGTATCCCATATCCATATATTCCGAAATACGGAATATTCCGAAATACGGACTTTTTTGAGTGAGAGTGAGATAGTGAAACCTTTGTTTTTTGATGTCTCAATGTACACAAACTTTGTTTAATACACAAAGTTATTAAAAATATTGTATTAAATGACCTTCAGGCTGTGTGTATAAGGTGTATATGTAACATAAATGCATTCTGTGCTTAGATTTAGGTCCCATCACCATGATATCTCACTATGGTATGCAATTATTCCAAAATACGGAAAAATCCCATATCCAAAGTACCTCTGGTCCCAAGCATTTTGGATAAGGGAGACTCAACCTGTATAATATACAGTATACCTTGTCAAAGTTGCTTAGATCTGTATCCTTGACCAATTGTCCTGCTTCAAACACATCAGCTGTATTCAGTCGCTGCTAATATACCGGTAAGTCAGCCCTTGGCAGGTAACATTATAACGAGATATTGCAGACCCTCCAAAATAACCCGCCCCACTAGGTACAAAATGCTCTGTTCCTGGACTTCCCTCTTAATTTATGATTTCCATCACCAGTGTTGAACTAGTTAAATGATAAGAAAGCTGTTTCTTCACAGGTGATTGCAATAAGTCCAAAAACAGAGCATTTTGTACCTAGTGGGGCGGGTCATGTTGGAGGGTATGTATGTATGTATGTATGTATATATATATATATATACTCACACACACACACACACACACACACACACACACACACACACACACACACACACACACCATTCTTTGTGTGATTTGTTATACTGACCATCTTGCACTGTGGACTTTATGGGCATCTTACAAATAAAATTGACAAGGAGATAAGACGTTTTAATGCATTACTGAATTAAAACAATAATACACTTTAACTCCGTCATGACTGGTGGTCGTTTCACTCTTCATGACAGGAACATTTGCTTTCATGCTGTATTGGCTTCACCTTTGAAAACATGGGTATTCGTTTAATTGAATTGTATATATAGGGGTACATTTTAATTTTGTGTGTATTCAAAAGGTCAAAAAGGCCAAATCATTTCTGCTTATTTCATTGTATAGTTACTTTATGTATGTTGGAAAAAGCAAAGAAAATCATCCCTAACTAACTAATTGGCTAATCACAGTTGTTTTCTGGCACTACTGAGTGTACATTTGGCTCAATAAGAGAAATACTGAATATAGAAACTGTGTGCATTTGATGTCGACCAACAGAAAATAAAACTTCCTACAGATAGCCAATTACTTTTTTGTTTTTACTGTTTTAGTAATCATTACATTGAGGCATTCATCTGTGATACTGTTTCCATTTACAGAGCATTTGTTTCTAACAAAACAATTAGCTATCTTTTAATGATGATTAAGAAACAGCAGACTTTACGTTTGCGCTAATGTGTTACATTGAGGGCACTCAAAGATACAGCATTACAATCCTTAGATTAAATCTATTATCTGTTGGCAATCAGTATATCATTAACATGTGTAAAATAAATGTTTCAGTCTAGCTAAACTGATTAAGCCACACACCATCACATACTAAGCAGTACTTCATTAAACCCGCTGACTGCACACTATATTTTTAGAGAAGGGGGCGGTAACTGATTTTCCAAGAAAAATAACCACAGCTCATTCAACTAGAACAATTATCTTCAAACACCAACCTTGGCCACACAGGTGGCAATCATATCATTACCGGAACTGCCCTCTTCTTTGCCACAACAACTAGCAATAATGGGTAATTTTGGCAGCAATATCTTGTCAGGCTTCTGTCAGTCTGACAACATATACACTGTATTTCATTACAATTTAGCAAAAACAAGTAATACACACAAACATTAAGTATCCCTCATATGTATGTACAGGGTACCGCAGTAGACATTGACGATATCTGTTGCAGTCCCCCATTTTTGCTTGTAGAGTTAGCTCCCAAATTATTCTACGGGGCTGTTTTTTTTTGCCACATTTACTAAGCTCTGGAATGCGATTTATTCCAGAGATCTGCACTGGTTTCTAACGCCATCTCCAGATGGTGTTAGCCTCTGAAGCCTGTGGGCTACAGGAAAAGGGATGCATAGGATCCCTCCCCAGCACTCTCCACTCAGCAGTCCACGTATGCACAGTAGTCCGCTAGGCTCCGGGTAGGAGAAGTGAAGTGACTGCATTAGTGGAGCCCTTTATATATGTATTTGTAAACATTATGAGATGCCTATAATATTGCACACGATGCTGGGCCTCTCAGTAGGTAAAAAAAAAAAAAAAAAGAGAAGTGCTATTATGAATTAAATGAAGTTAAACATAGCAACTGTCCAGGTGGTATAAAATGGTCACATTTTACTGAATACAGTGTACTGTTTCTATGACTTTTACATTTTGGGCCTTATTCAAGGCTGATTGCAAAAATAGTATTTTAGTACCTACCGGTAAATCCTTTTCTCCTAGTTCGTAGAGGATGCTGGGGACTCCAAAAGGACCATGGGGTATAGACGGATCTGCAGGAGCTTGGGCACACTATAAAGACTTAAACTGGGTGTGAACTGGCTCCTCCCTCTATGCCCCTCCTCCAGACCTCAGTTAGAAACTGTGCCCAGGAGAGATGGACATTTAGAGAAAATAATTTATAATTTAAACACAGTGAGTGTTATACCAGCTCACACCACAAACATACCGCAAGACATGGCCTTCAACAGAATACCAGCCCACGGTATGAAAAACATACAGCCATATGCTGAGAGAATATGCAACACAACCTGTGTGTCAACACAACCAATAATAAGAAACCGCATGCAACGGCATGAACAACGTCAGCGACAACCTGACAGAAAGGAAACACCACAAAGTGCAACCATAACCAATAACTGCAGACACAGTACGCACTGGGACGGGCGCCCAGCATCCTCTACGAAAAGGATTTACCGGTAGGTACTAAAATCCTATTTTCTCTTATGTCCTAAAGGATGCTGGGGACTCCAAAAGGACCATGGGGTTTATACCAAAGCTCCAGACCGGGCGGGAGAGTGCGGACGACTCTGCAGCACCGATTGAGCAAACATGAGGTCCTCATCAGCCAGGGTATCAAACTTGTAGAACTTAGCAAAGTGTTTGAACCCGACCAAGTAGCTGCTCGGCAAAGTTGAACCGCCGAGACTCCTCGGGCATCCGCCCAAGAAGAGCCCACCTTCCTGGTAGAATGGGCCTTCACCGACTTCGGTAACGGCAATTCAGCCGTAGAATGAACATGCCGAATCCTATCACAGTTCCAGCTTGTAACAGTCTGCTTAGAAGCAGGGGCCCCAATTTTGTTGGGAGCATACAGGATAAACAGAGCCTCTGTTTCCCCAATCCGAGCCATTCTGGCGACACAAATATTCAAAGCTCTGACTAAATATAGAGACTTCGAGTCAGCCAAGGCTTAAGTAGCCCCAGGCACCACAATAGGCTGGTTCCTGTGAAACGCAGAAACCACTTTTGGCATAAATTGTTGCCGAGTTCTCAATTCCGCTCTATCCACATGGAAGATCAAATAGGGGCTCCTGTGAGACAAAGCCGCTAATTCCTACACCCGCCTTGCGGACGCCAAGGACAATAGCATGACCACTTTCCAAGTGAGAAATTTTAACTCAACCTCTCGTAAAGGTTCCAACCAGTGTGACATAAGAAACTGCAACACCACGTTAGGGTCCCATGGTGCCACTGGGGCACAAATGGAGGTTGGATGTGCAGCACTCCTATCACGAAAGTCTGAACTTCTGGAAAGGTTGCCAAATCTTTTTGAAAGAAAATTGATAAGTGAAATTCTTCAGTAGGAGCCTTCTTGGATTTACGCCAAGACACATACTTCCTCCAAATACGGTGGTAAAGCTTCACCGTTACTCCTTTCCTAGCCTGAAGCAATGTGGGAATGACATCACCGGAAATACCCTTACGGGCTAGGATATGGCGTTCAACCATCATGCCGTCAAACGCAGCCGCGGTAAGTCTTGATACACGCCCGATCCTTGCTGTAACAGGTTCCCTCGTAGATTAAGAGGCTAGGGATCTTCTATGAGTAAGTCTTGAAGATCTGGATACCAAGCCCTCCTTGCTAGACCGGAACAATGAGGATCGCCTGAACCTTTATTCTTCTTATGTTTATCACCTTTGGAAAGAGTGAAAGTGGAGGGATCACATAGACCGACTGAAACACCCAAGGTGTCACGAGGGCGTCCACTGCTATAGCTTGAGTGTTCCTGGACCTGGAACAATATCCCTGAAGTTTCTTGTTGAGGCGAGACGCCATCATGTCTAATTGAGGAAGTCCCCAAAGACTTGTCACTTCTGTGAAAACTTCTTGATGAAGACCCCACTCTCCTGGATGGAGATCGTGTCTGCTGAGGAAGTCTATTTCTCCGTTGTCTACACCCGGAACGAAGAATGCTAATAGAGCGTTTACATGCCTTTCCGCCTAGCGGAAAACTTTTGCGGCTTCTGCCATTGTCGCTTTGCTCCTCGTTCCGCCCTAGCGGCTTACTTACGCCACTGCTGTTAAGTCGTCCTACAGAATTAAGACGGGCAGATCGCGAAGAAGATGTTCGTTGTAAAAAGCTCTTAATTCAAGAATGCTTATTGCAGACAAGCTTCCCGGCTTGACCTTTTCCCCTAGAAATTCTTCCCCTGGAAAGACTGCTCCCCAGCCTCGGAGACCTGCATCCATGGACACCAGGATTTAATCCTGGATCCCGAACCTTTGTCCCTCTAGGAGGTGAGAACTGTGCAGCCACCCCAGGAGAGATATCCTGGTCCTGGACAATAGGATTCTTTTCCGGTGCATGTGCAGGTGAGACCCGGACCACATGTCCAACTGGCCCCGCCAAAACCACTCTGGCATTTGACCTGCTCACCGAATGGCCTCGTAGGCCGCAACCATCTTCTTCATCAATGGAACGTATTGATGGGTTTAAACGGTTGCAAATCTGATCCGACTCTGGATCCTCAGATCTCTTTCCACAGGAAAAAACACGGAACCTCAACCGGTCAGTATCCACTCTGACACCCACCTCCGAACTCTGCGTCGTTGGGAACAACAGTCATTCCCACTGTTGAAAGAACAGTCAGAGAGAAACAACGATTTGCACCACTCGTTTCTAGATCTCACCTCAATCTGGAGAGCGTCCCAGAACAGAATAAGAATGGCTCTTACTGTTGAAAGAGAACCATCATACTGCCATTACTCCTATGAAATGGCAAAGACAATCCTGGATATCCACCCAGGTAATACGAATGCGGAGAACCATCAACAAGAAACTTCAGGGATATTGTTCCAGGTCCAGGAACACTCAAGCTATAGCAGTGGACGCCCTCGTGACACCTTGGGTGTTTCAGTCGGTCTATGTGATCCCTCCACTTTCACTCTTTCCAAAGGTGATAAACATAAGAAGAACAAAGGTTCAGGCGATCCTCATTGTTCCGGTCTAGCAAGGAGGGCTTGGTATCCAGATCTTCAAGACTTACTCATAGAAGATCCCTGGCCTCTTAATCTACGAGGGAACCTGTTACAGCAAGGATCGGGCGTGTATCAAGACTTACCGCGGCTGCGTTTGACGGCTGAACGCCATATCCTAGCCCGTAAGGGTATTTCCGGTGAAGTCATTCCCACATTGCTTCAGGCTAGTAAAGGAGTAACGGTGAAGCTTTACCACTGTATTTGGAGGAAGTATGTGTCTTGGTGTAAATCCAAGAAGGCTCCTACTGAAGAATTTCACTTATCAATTTTCTTTCAAAAAGATTTGGCCACCTTTCCAGAAGTTCAGACTTTCGTGAAAGGAGTGCTGCACATCCAACCTCCATTTGTGCCCCAGTGGCACCATGGGACCCTAACGTGGTGTTGCAGTTTCTTATGTCACACTGGTTGGAACCTTTACGAGAGGTTGAGTTAAAAATTCTCACTTGGAAAGTGGTCATGCTATTGGCCTTGGCATCCGCAAGGCGGGTGTAGGAATTAGCGGCTTTGTCTCACACCTCTTAGTCTTTTTTTTTGGAACAGCAGAACAATTCCCTGAACCTGACGCACCTCTGTACGGCGTCACGTACTACCTCCCCTTCCAGAAGGGAAACGGCAAGATTTAATAGAAAAACAGTGAGGGGCAACATTTGTAACTCAGAATGTCCCCCCTCGGATTATACAATCAAGTCACAGGTCCTAGTCAATTCTCGGACTAACGGAAAATTAGTAGACGAGTCCCCACCAGAGTGGGATCCAGCCAGATAGACTCAGCGACCTGTGGCGGACGTGTTAAAACCAGAAACCGAGATCCGGTTCTGCGGACCAAATAGGGCTGCAGAACGCTTACCTTTTCAGCTTCCACTGTCTGCACAGAAAAGGAAAAAAGAACGGTATCGAACGATTGAAACAACTGTATCCCACCAAAGAATGCGTCCCCAACCGTTGCGAAGGAGTCTAACTCACAAGCTAGACTTACCAGTGGTATCCGCCGAGATTGACTGAACTGAGGCATCCCAGTATCTCTCGGAAACAACCCCAGCAGTTTTTCCCCGGCCACACCTCCTGCCGTCACGCGGCAACCTGCTGCAATGTTATAGAATATAATCAACATAAGCAACCTTACCCACACTCTGTAGGGTAATTCTATCGGATGCCTGTCCGAACAGAACACACCCCCATGTTCATGCAGTGCAAATAAGTATAGAAATAAAATATCACTTAGCTTCCTGTGTATGATCCTTTGCGACCGGCTCTGCGTCGACCAGGAGTTGACTGCCACAATGTTCTCTCCGCGTCGGGAAGAGAATAATATTCGGACTCCTTGAGAGGATCGAAAACCTACTCATCACGGCCAATCTAGAGCTTAAATCAACAGAGCGACCAGCACATGAGAAGAATACCATTATTTCAGCATTCATGGATATACATAATGTAATACACAATAAAACACACATATCCTAACCATGCATATATAAACATATTTATATATATATATATATATATATATTGGGTAGTGGAAGTATGGCGCCACAGGTGTGTGTGAGCAGATAACTTAATATAGTATAATACTTTAGTTCAAGACACTCCTTTTAATAATATAAGGTGTCAGCTAACCCCTAAATACTCGGCAGGGATAAGCTGCCTTTAGAGTTAAAATGTGGAAAAAAAGGGGGGATAGGGGTGTCAGCGACTTACAGTGTCTAATATATTGATATAAATATGAAGAATATTACAGGATACGGTTTAGAAAAAAAGTAACAAAATATTTATTTATACAATTTAAAACATAATGATGGGATAAAAAATGGAATATAAAAGCTTGATAATACCAAAGGATATGTATAAAAAATATATAATTTAGCTAGAACCCTGAATCACATAAAATCAGTAAAAACAATATTGTACTGATAAAAGATATTGTAGGATAAGAGCATGATGCTTATCTTTAAAAACGGAGAGTCAGTAGAGGTACACCCTCTACTGACTCTCCGTTTTTAAAGATATTTTTCCACACACATATATATATATATATATATATATATAATGTATATATAACCTATACGAAAGTGGATTGTCCAGACCTGTCAGGTCCCTAGTGACAGTAATGTGTTCTGAATGTGTCTGACCATGTACTGACATGCCCCAGGTGTGGATCTACCAGGAACGTTATGGTTGACAGAAACTTAGTATATGTCGACAGCAGGGAAGAGTAAACGGGCAAAAAATAACAATCTTGGAACCCCGAGGGGTCTGAGGGAAGCATACATATACAATTTCAATAAGACTCCTCCCACATATATCTATAAATATATATATAGGTACAAGGCAATAACAGCCTGTTAATTTTTTTACCCAGTAAATACCGTTGATGCCGACAGGGCACCCACAAACAACTGTGTCTCCCCTAGCGTGTTTACTTTTTTAAGCACACACACACACCAACCTGTAAATACTTAATCTTCCGAATCACGTATCGTCATGCGCCGGTGAAGCCAACAGCTATCCCCACAGCAGCTTGTGACAAAGCCCTCACATAGGTCAACATATGTCGACTAACAGATAGTGGGTAAACAAACAGGGAAACACTGAATTTACGTATCACAACAAAGATTATGCGCCCCTTATAAAACATAATGCTATATGCACTGTGCCACCCCTCCTTCTTACTATACAGCAAGCCTTGGCGGGTACCTGAGGAAAATGGTGCTGACTCCTCTGTGAGGGCTAAGCTCCGCCCCTTCTCGGTGTGCTTAAGCCCGCTCAAAAAGCATATATAAAACTACATATATTGAGCTGGGGGAACCTACATACAGAGTATAACCCCCTGTATATACACATAAATAGAATCGCTGCCCAGGGCGCCACCCCTGCGCCCTGCACCCTCGGAAGCCGGTGGTGTGTGGGAGCAAAGGCACGCAGTGCGATCGCTGCAGCACCCTGGCGGGGTGACATACCCGGTATCCGGCCAACGAAATATATCCCCCTGCCAGCGATCTAAGTCAGTATATGGCGCCCAGGGCGCTCCCCCCCAGCGCCCTGCAAGAGCCGATGGTGTGCAGGAGCAGGGAGCGTAGCGCTACCGCTGCTGCTCCCTCCGTTTCGCGGCACACTGGCGAGGTGAACATACCCGGTGTCCGGACACCTAAATATGTCCCCCTGCCAGAGATCCAAACCTCAGCAACATGCCGCCCAGGGCGCTCCCCCCCCAGCGCCCTGCCAGAGACGTTGGTGTGTGGGAGCATGGAGCGCAGCGTTACCTGCTGCTGTTACCTCCGTTACTGAAGTCTTCTGCCGTCACTGAAGTCTTCTGTTCTTCACATACTCACCCGGCTTCTTTCTTCTGGCTTCTGTGAGGGGGGTGACGGCGCGGCTCCGGGAACAAGCAGCTAGGCGCACCAAGTGATCGAACCCTCTGGAGCTAATGGTGTCCAGTAGCCGAGAAGCAGAGCCCTTAAACTAAGAAGAAGTAGGTCCTGCTTCTCTCCCCTCACTCCCACGCTGCAGGGAGCCTGTAGCCAGCAGGTCTGCCTGAAAATAAAAAACCTAACAAAGTCTTTCAGAGAAACTCAGGAGAGCTCCCCTAGTGTGTGACCCATCACTCCTGGGCACAAAGTCTAAAGGCCCGTACACACTGGTCGATATATCGGCCGTTCTCTTGAACGGCCAATATATCGCGGGACCGTCGGCCAGTGTGTACGACAGATACGTCTGTGAACTCCGTAATTCACAGACGTATCGCGTCGGCCGCAAAGCACAGCCGACGGCCAATATATCTACCGATATATTGGCGCGTCGCTGTATGTGTACGGGGCGGTCGGCCGACCGCCCGTACACATGCTGCGTCGGCCGGCGGTGATCGACAGCTGAACTGGGCGGGCATGTGTACACGCCCGCCCAGTTCATGAAATCAGTCCCCGACGGATCGGGCAGTGTGTATGCACAGCACACTACCCGATCCGTCCATAGATATATCTGCAGATCAGTTGATCTGCAGATATATCTATTAGTGTGTAGCCACCTTAACTGAGGTCTGGAGGAGGGGCATAAAGGGAGGAGCCAGTTCACACCCAGTTTAAGTCTTTATAGTGTGCCCAAGCTCCTGCGGATCTATCTATACCCCATGGTCCTTTTGGAGTCCCCAGCATCCTCTAGGACGTAAGAGAAACAACATTTTCCTCTAATGGGAAAAACCATGTGCCCTGCAGGTGGGGCAGATATAACATGTGCAGAGAGAGTTAGATTTGGGTGGGTTGTGTTCAAACTGAAATCTAAATTGCAGTGTAAAAATAAAGCAGCCAGTATTTACCATGCACAGAAACAATATAACCCACCCAAATCTAAAGGTGCATACACATATTGTCTATGCGATTTTCCTTGAACTCCCCCAGGGCCCAGAAGTACCGATATTGTCTATACACACAGTGCGATTTTGGCTATGTGCGATTTTGACTATGGCATACTATGAACTAGATAGTCAAGATTAACTTGCCTGCAGAGTCTATTTTTTTCTTGCGATACGGATCCCACGGGGCCGTGCATCGGTATCGCAAGCTGTACACAGGGTGTGATTTGCCCTAACTTTCCTTACGATTTTCACTATATAGTCAAAAAAGTAAGGTTACATCGCACTGTGTGTATGCACCATACCTCTCTCTGCACATGTTATAAAGTATCTGCCCCACCTGCAGTGCACATGGTTTTGCCCATTACAGGAAAATGTTGTTTTGAAATAAACCTTGAATTAGGCCCTTTATCTGTTGGCTTCAGAAGGTCTGCCAGGATCATCTTTCACTGTTCAAACATTGAAACCCTGGCGTAATAATGGTTATCAGTAACAATATAAACCACAATGCTGTGCAGTAAAGGGGCATACTGATAGGGAAGATGTGTGCTGAGCGATCTTAACACAGACCGCTCAGCACAAATTTCTCCCCCTGCTCAGCACAGCGCGATGTGCTGAGCGAGGAGGAACGGACGGACGGGGTGCTGTGATGTGAGCAACCCGCTAGATTAAGCCTGAATGCAGGCTCAATATAGCACCGGCGATAAAAAACTATCGCTGGGGGGCATACACACGGAAGATCTGTGCTTTAAATCTAAGCAATCTAGTCAGATTGCTTAGATTTTAAACACGGATCTCTCCATGTGTACCCCCTTAATAGTCCAAGGCACCACCCAATGACAATGGAAATTAAAGCCTTGACATGGGTTACATTTGTGACCTAAAATCCTTACTTCAGCTTCAGAAACCCATGTAAAATCATTGCAGTCCCCCTAAATTATACCTTCCACTCACCATTCACTGTTCAGTAATATCACCACTAAGATTTGGCCCAAAGCTGACACACTGATTATTCCTGACATCTCAAAATGCAATTTCAAATAATAATTTCCATTTATTTATGCCGAGGTTATAAAATACCAAGCCTCTGTCACAAGAATTCTATAAGAACACAAGTAAAGTTATAAGAAGTTCACAATATTTATTATACAGTACAGAGACGGCCCTAGGTATAGGCAAAGTAGGCAATTGCCTAGGGCATCTGGTATGCCTAGGGGCACAAGCAGCTTCTGCTGATTAAAATGATATGCGGCATGCCTATATTCTGTGTGTAGCATTTCGTATGCAGATACAGCCACAGTCGCACACAGTATATAGGCATGCCACATATCATTTTAATCAACAGAAGCTGCTTGTGCACCCTAGCCACATAGCAATGCAAATAAGATGCATTTTCATAAAAAATAGGCATCCGACATTAGCAGAACTACCAGTTGACTCACGCCACTATATGTGTCATTATGTGTATAAGGGCATTAATAATGTGTAACATATGTGTAAGGGGCATTGTGTGTGTCATTATGTGTAGAAGGGCACTAATAATGTGCGGCATATTTGTAAGGGACATTATGTGTGTCATTATGTTTATAAGGGCATTAACAATGTGCGGCATATGTGTAAGGGAAATTATGTGTATAAGGGCATTAATAAAGGTTGGCATAATGTGTAAGGTGCATTATGTTTATAAGGACATTAATAATGGGTGTCATATGTGTAAGGGGCATTACTGTGTGGTATTGTGTATAAATGCATTACCAATGTGTGGCATTATGTGTATAAGGTGCTCTACTGTGTGGCGTAACGTATAGAAAGGGCACTACTGTGTGGTCTAATGTGAATAAAGAACAATATGGGGTGGTGTAATGTGAATAAGGAGCTATATGGTGTGGTGTAATGAGAATAAAGAGCAATATGGTGTGGTGTAATGTGAATAAGGAACAATTTAGTATGATATTATGTGAATGAGGGGCACTACTGTGAGGAGTAACGTATATAAGGTAAAGTGATACTACTGTGTGATGTTATGTGATTAAGGGACACTATCGCATGATAAATTGTGAATAAAGTTGCACTACTGTGAAGCATAATTTGAATTGGGGGTACTATTGTGTGGCCATGCCCCTTGCCAGAAAAAACACATACCTTTTTGGGCTGTGCACCGTATGTGCACACTGTTCTTATTTAAATTACAGGGGGTAGGTAGGAAAAAAAAAAAGAACTGCTATGGGTGGGGGGTGATGGTGCTGGGAAAGGGGTGTAGGGTCAGAGGTGGAACTAACGGTGGTGCTAGGGGGGCACCAGCCAAAATCTTGCCTAGGGCATCATATTGGTTAGGGCCGGCTCTGATACAGTATATACATATAAAAAAGAAAAAAAAAGAAAAAAAATAATAATAATAATAGCGTGCAGAAATACCAAACAAATGCAAGAGAGCGTTTTTTGTTGTTGTTGATTTTTAAGAAATAGGAATAAAAGCAGGTAGAGAAAAACGAGTTTTATGGTAAGAACTTACCGTTGTTAAAACTCTTTCTGCGAGGTACACTGGGCTCCACAAAGATGGACAATGGGGTGTAGAGTAGGATCTTGATTCGAGGCACCAACAGGCTCAAAGCTTTGACTGTTCCCAGAATGCACAGCGCCGCCTCCTCTATAACCCCGCCTCCCTGCACAGGAGCTCAGTTTTTAGTTAACTAGCCCAATGCAGTAGCAGGAAAAGAGACGACAACGGTTAGTAGCCACATACACCACACACTCACGACAGGAGAAGTGTCAGCGGCTAATGCCATACCAACCCAAAGAAGCTAAGTGCGTCAGGGTGGGCGCCTTGTGGAGCCCAGTGTACCTCACAGAAAGAGTTTTAACAAAGGTAAGTTCTTACCATAAAACTCGTTTTCTGCTACGGGGTACACTGGGCTCCACAAGGATGGACTATGGGGATGTCCTAAAGGAGTTCCTTATGGGAGGGGACGCACTGTAGCGGGCACAAGAACCCGGCGTCCAAAGGAAGCATCCTGGGAAGCGGCAGTATTGAAGGCATAGAACCTTATGAACGTGTTCACTGAGGACCACGTAGCCGCCTTGCACAATTGGTCAAGGGTCGCACCACGTTGGGCCGCCCAAGAAGGTCCAACAGACCGAGTAGAATGGGCCGTAATGTGAGCAGGAGCTGACAGACCAGCCTTCACATAAGCATGTGCAATCACCATTCTAATCCACCTGGCCAGGGTCTGCTTGTGAGCAGGCCAGCCCCGTTTGTGAAATCCAAACAAAACAAAGAGAGAATCAGATTTTTGAATAGAAGCAGTTCTCTTCACATAGATACGGAGAGCCCGTACCACATCCAAAGACCGCTCTTTGGAAGACAAGTCAGGAGAGACAAAGGCCGGAACCACAAATTCCTGATTAAGGTGGAACGAGGAAACCACCTTCGGTAAATAACCGGGACGAGTCCGAAATACCGCCCGGTCATGGTGAAAAAATCAGATATGGGGAACTACAGGAAAGGGCCCCCAAATCCGACACTCTTCTACCAGAGGCAATAGCCAGTAAGAACACCACCTTAAGGGAAAGCCACTTAAGATCAGCTGAACCAAGGGGTTCAAACGGAGGCTCCTGCAACACCTCCAAAACCACCGACAAGTCCCAAGGAGCCACAGGCGGGACATAGGGAGGTTGGATACACAACACACCCTGAGTGAAAGTATGAACATAAGGTAAACTCGCAATTTTTCTCTGAAACCACACCGACAAGACAGAAATATGAACCTTGAGGGAGGTCAGACGCAGGCCTAAATCCAGGCCTTGCTGCAGAAAAGCCAAAAGTTTGGCTGTAGTAAACTTGGAAGCGTCATAATTGTTAGATGCGCACCAAACAAAGTAGGAATGCCAGACCCTATGGTAAATCCGGGCAGAAGCCAGTTTCCCGGCCCGCAACATAGTTTTAATGACCTCCTCAGAAAAACCCTTAGCCCTCACGACGGAAGCTTCAAGAGCCACGCCGTCAAAGACAGCTGGGCTAGGTCCTGGTAGACACAGGGGCCCTGACAATAGGCCCTGCATGTCTGAGAACCAGTGCCGTCTGGGCAACGCTGGAGCTATGAGAAGCAGAATTCCTTTTTCTTGTTAGAACTTCCGAATTACCCTGGGCAGGAGTGACACCAGAGGGAAAACGTACGGCAGCCGAAACCTCCACGGCACTGACAGCGCATCCATGAATGCTGCTTGAGGATCCATTGTCCTTGCTCCGAAGACCGGAACCTTGTTATTGTGTCGAGACGCCATCAGATCTACGTCTGGAAGACCCCACTTTTCCACTAGGAGTTGAAACACTTCTGGATGGAGGCCTCACTTGCCGGTGTGCACGTCCTGATGACTGAGGAAATCCGCTTCCCAATTCAGGACTCCCGGAATGAAGATTGCCGATATGGCCGCTAGATGGCGTTCCGCCCAATGTAGAATCCGTGAGACTTCCTTCATTGCCAGACGGCTTCGAGTGCCGCCTTGATGATTTATGTAAGCCACTGTGGTGGCGTTGTCCGACTGCACTTGAACAGGACGGTTGTGAATTAAATGCTGGGCTAGGTTCAATGCATTGAAGACCGCCCGCAATTCCAGAATGTTGATTGAGAGGAGGGACTCCTTCTTGGTCCACCGACCCTGAAGGGAGTGTTGCTCCAGCACCGCACCCCAATCTCTTAAGACTGGCATCTGTCGTCAACAGGACCCAGTTAGATATCCAGAAGGGACGGCCCCTGCTCAATTGTTGGTCCTGGAGCCACCAGAACAATGACAGACGGACCTCCGGAGTCAATGAGATCATTTGAGACCTGATCCGGTGAGGCAGGCCATCCCACTTGGCTAGAATCAGCCTCTGGAGGGGGCGAGAATGGAATTGAGCATACTCCACCATGTCGAATGCTGATACCATGAGGCCCAGCACCTGCATTGCCGAATGTATCGACACTTGCGAACAAGAAAGGAAGCAACGAATCCTGTCCTGAAGCTTCAGGACTTTCTCCTGACACAAGAACAACCTCTGGTTGTGAGTGTCCCAGATGCACCATGCTCTGAGCAGGGATCAGGGAGGATTTCTTCCAGTTGATGAGCCACCCGTGGGCTTGTACAAACCGGACCGTCATATCTAGATGACGTAGGAGAAGTTCTGGGGAATTTGCCAGGATTAACAAGTCGTCCAGATACGGCAGTATCCTGACCCCTTGACGGCGGAGTACCACCGTTATCACCACCATTACTTTGGTGAAGACTCGCGGAGCCGTTGTTAAACCAAAAGGAAATGCCCGAAACTGGTAATGGAGGTTGCCAATAGCAAACCTCAGGTATTGCTGATGTGACGCTGCTATAGGAATATGCAGGTAAGCATCCTGTATGTCCAGTGAGACCATGTAGTCCCCAGGTTCCAAAGCCAGAACTATAGAGCGAAGGGTTTCCCTACGGAACATGGAAACTTTCACAAACTTGTTCAATGCCTTGAGGTTGAGAATGGGCCGGGAGGACCCATTCGGTTTCGGGACTAGAAACAGCGGAGAATAGTACCCCCCGGCCTCTCTGCGCAAGAGGCACCTGTACTACGACTCCTGTATCCAGGAGGGTCTGTACCACCGAATGCAGAGTGTTTGCCTTTGTCTGGTCCAATGGGACGTCTGTCTGGCAAAATCGATGAGGGGGTCGGTTTTTGAAGGCTATGGCGTAACCTCGAGTGACGACTTCCCGTACCCAGGCATCTGAAGTGGTTTTCAACCATTCCTAGGTATATCCTAGAAGCCGGCCCCCCACCCTGGTATCCCCCAGGGGGAGGCCCGCCCCGTCATGTGGCAGGCTTATCGGCCTTGGAAGCTGGCTGACGGGCCGCCCATGCTCTTTTTGGCTTTGGCTTACCAGGTTTGGAAGTGCGGGCCTGCTTGTTGTACGCCTGACCTTTTGCTTTACCTGAAGGACGAAAGGGGCGAAAGGAAGTACCTTTAGCCTTCGACACAGAAGGAGCGGTACTTGGCAGACAGGCAGTTTTGGCAGTAGCCAAGTCAGCCACTATCTTATTTAAGTCCTCCCCAAACAGAATATCTCCCTTGAAAGGGAGTACCTCCAGGGTTTTTCTAGAGTCCAGATCCACAGACCAGGATCTCAGCCACAATATCATGCGAGCCAGGACTGACGTAGTAGAGGCCTTGGCTGCTAGGATACCGGCATCAGAAGCCGCCTCTTTAATATAGCGAGAAGCTGTGACAATATATGACAAGCATTGTCTAGCATGGTCAGAAGAGATTTCAGCTTCTAACTCCAAGGCCCATGCTTCAATAGCCTCTGCAGCCCATGTTGCTGCAATAGTGGGCCTTTGTGCAGCACCCGTGAGGGAGTAAATCGCTTTAAGACAACCCTCCACACGTTTATCCGTAGGCTGTTTTAGAGACGTGACGGTAGTGACAGGTAGAGCTGAGGAAACCACCATCCTAGCCACATGTGAGTCTACTGGAGGATGCGTTTCCCAATTCTTAGACAGCTCTGGCGCGAGGGGATAGCGAGCCAGCATCTTCTTTTGAGGCACAAACTTCGTACCCGGGTTTTCCCAGGGTTCCTGACGTATAAATACACTAGGTGATCAGAGTGAGGAAAAACTTGTTTAACCATCTTCTGACGCTTGAACCTATCTGGTTTCTTAGGAGGGATGGATGGCTCGGGATCATCCGTAATCTGTAGAATTAACTTAATAGCCTCCACAAGATCAGGAACATCCACATGTGAACTACCCTCCCCATCAGCAGTATCTAAGTCAGAACCTGTGGGGTCAGTGTAAGTGACGTCTTCATCAGACGAGGTGTCAGTGACAGCAGTGGATTGTGAGGAGACAAGCGCTCGCTTAGAGGACCCCTTGGACTTAGGCGAGCGATGGTCAGACTTTTTTGTAGTCAGGGACTGGTTCAACTTCTTCAATTGAGCAGATAAATTGTCTGCCCACGGCGGGTTAGCTGCAGGGACCACATACAGTTGTACCGGCATTGGGGGTCCCATAGGGGGTGTTAGTTTATGAACTAGCGTATGCAAAAACGTGGAAAAAGCGGCCCACGGTGGGTCATTATGTACCTCCGTTGCCACAGTCCCACTGGGGGGCAAGGAGCCCCCAGAACTAGAGCCCACAGCTGCTATATTCCCCTCATAGGGATATGTGGCTTCAGCAACACCGGCAGTGTATTCAGCCCCAGAACCGTTACCCTCAGAAGCAGACATGATATAACTTGCAGTATCAGGTAACACAGTACAATTGGCAGCAGCACAATACCTCTTACCCAAACCCCTGCGAGGTGTAGTCAGCACTAGCAGAGATAAAGGAGAGATATGGTGACTAAATCACAGAGAAAAATACGTATTAAAGTATATCTTTGTGAAAATCCTATATCAATATAAAACCTGACGCTATTGTGACAGTTGTCTTCAACAATATGCGCAACAAAACTTGAAGTGCAGCTATATCTAGTGTAAATAGAAGTGACCCCACACTTCAAAAACTGAACAATGGTGAAAAGAATTATTACACTTGAAAATTAGCGCTCATCAAATTATCATGTGAAATGGAATTATATTCAACTGGAAAAATTTTCATTCACCCTTATTAGTAGGTAGATCCTCATGAGATGATGGAACAGTTTATACTCTAGACGTTCCTCAAATCAGCCAAAGATTCAAACACAATGTATAAGTATCCCAGGAGACCTGTAACGATAGATGCCTCTTTCTCCAGTGGAATGAAATTTTGGAAATACGAGGCACCATTAAACAACGACCATAGTGTAGTATTTCTTTAAAACACGCACTGGTTTTAATACACCGATAAAACTTACAAGAAATTAAAAGAACATAAGCATGTAATAAAATCCATAGGACAACACAGATGGTATATCACCCAGGAGTTCACTGCAGCCCCAGCAAATGGAAATGGAAGACGTGCACTATCTCTCCAGAAGTCCAATAGCATGCAGGATAGCAAAGGATGGTTGTGTCCAAAGTGTCCAAGGATCAATACAGATTAAAAGCAGGAGCCACGCTTAACGCGTATCGGACCAAGTGTCCTTCATCAGAAGCGTGGTTGTACTGGCTCAGGAGAGTGCTTTTAAACCCCATACAATGGTAATCACAGCTGTATCTACTGATTGTCAATTCACTGCGCTCCGGGCAGCGCACCTGCGCGATCCTGACCGGAAACCGGAAACCGGAAGTTGTCGATGCGGGTCACATGCGTTCCAATAACCGGAAGTCGCGTCTCTGGCTCCCTTGCGCTCATACCGTGGATATCCTTGCTGCACTGCGTTCCATTATCCCGGAAACGCAATAGACAATTAGTGTGTCTGTTAGTGGGATAAATCCTCCTATATAATAATCCCATGTTGAATAATATAAAATGTTCGAGACTTACAAAGATCCCAATATGATCCATAAAGGGAAAAAAAGAAAAAATACAGCAATTACCAGCCTTATATAAATTTAAAAATATAAAACAATATAAAACAATTTTTCTACAGAAAATCTCAATCTAGTGTCAGTTTTCCTCCTAGACAATAAATATCAAGTGCAAGAAAAGGCATTCATTTACAATTTCATCCAAATATAAATTAAAAAGCAATGGATGCACAGGTGTGCAGGTAAACTATGCAAGGAAACATTTAAGTTCAAATTCCCCGTTAAGTCCCCGTGGACTAAGGGTACCCAAACGATGTATAGACTTCATCTCAGAAAAGATTTGTTAAAAACAATGTTTCTAGAAACTGGTGAAAATATAGAGGTAAATGATGAGAATCTTAGCTCTGCATTTAAAAAATTGGAAGGGGTTATGTTGAAAGAAAATAGAATATGGTGGGAGGTAGTGACCTTGGAGCACTACCAGGAGGCCCACATCATACCAAAAGGGTTAAAAATATCAAAACCTCCTTCTTTTAACTCATTGGACCCTGAATTCAGGGAAGAATGGGATAAAATTCTGGACTCCTGTTCATCCTCTTTAATAGACCTCATCATTAAAGAGAGGAAGGTCACCTTGGTAAAATTGAATGATGAGATTACTATTCTCCAAACCCTCATACATCCATATAAGGATTTGGAGGAATTTAGCACATTGGAGAAATCCCTGTTGTTAAAAATGAATAAAAGTACTAACGAATTAAGGGAGAGAAAACAAAAGAAGTTTAAAAGGGATAGTTGTATAGGACCACCCATTAATCCTGATTCTGTGTCTGCTCCAACAAGAGACATAGAACAGAAGACGCCCCTAAAGAGGGGGATGGGTAGGAATATAAGGAATAATATTAATGGATTTAATGGTGCTTCGAAGTGGACAGGTCCCCACAAACCAAAACCTAGGTCAGAAAATTCTCCACAATGGAGAAAGAATAAAAAGTTTCAATCTAATCAGGGCAAAAGAGTGCCGGATTATTATACCAGAGAAAATGACAATATTGGTAATGGGCAATATAGGAATCAGTGGAGGGAACGAGAATCCAGATTCGAATCCAATTATGACCAAGACAGACGGGATGGATTTCATCCAAGGTTTAGAAAAATAAATGATCCAGCTAAACCGGAGGAGGTAAAAACCTCCAATAGGTTTATGACACTAAGAGAGAGAAATGGAGATAACTCGTCTTTTTTAGACTTGGGCCAAAGGACTCCTCTAAACAGAAGGTAGTATCTAATGCTATTAAAAAAACTAGGAGGGGCACAAGGGCGGGGAAGAGACCAAAAAAGAGAAAAAGGCCAGGTAATAATATAACCTTGGTCGATAATATAGAAGTGAGCAACCAAGGTGGAGATTCCATCATCACTAATAGTATGGATCCCCCTGGGTGTCCACCATTGGAAGGTAAAATCTTCAATTTGTCTGAAAGATCTCTCACCACCCATGAAGTTAATGTATTACAGAAAGGCCTTAATTTCGCTCCCTCGAGTAAGCCCAATGCTTTTGACGTCTTTTTAGACGTGCAAAAATTTATTCGAAAGCTGACTATTAAAAAATTCTTTCAAAATAAAGAAAAAACGTCCACTGAGGGGGAGAATGAAGTGACAGTGTCTCGGTTCAAAGCACCTTCTACATTTTACCCCATTCAATCTAGAGGGAATTGTTTAGAAGTATTCAATAAAGTAGTATGTGCAGAAATTGAGAAAGAGATACAGAAGGACACTAAAAGGAGTAAGCCCAATCTGACAAAAAATGAATTTGAGGCGATTCGGTCCTTGAAGGATGATAAAGATTTAATTATCAAGCCCGCAGATAAGGGTGGAGGGGTGGTCCTTATGAAAAAAGAGATCTATATGAAGGAAGTGTATAAACAGCTCAATGATGGGGGTACTTATCAAAAACTCAAAGCCGATCCAACTGTGCGCATTGCAAAAGCATTGTTGGATCTTAGCACGCAAGCATTGGAGAATGAGATTATCACAAAAAGTGAACATGAGTTTTTGAATATTAAGGACCCTACCACCCCCACCATGTATATCCTCCCGAAAGTCCATAAGGACCCCCTCCACCCACCGGGGCGACCAATAGTGTCTGGATGTAATAGTCTCACCAGCAATCTCTCAGCGATGGTGGATCACTATTTACAACCCTTGGTGGTATCCACACGGTCGTTTGTAAAAGATACAGGCGATATATTGAGAAGCTTAACAAGTTATGAATATGCTACTGGTGATTATTTGTGTACAGCGGATGTGTGTACATTATACACTATCATAGAGCTGGAACAAGGGCTTACTGCGGTCTCCCACTTTTTGAATAAGAGCAGTTATAGTGCACCCATTAAGACATTCATTATGGATAGCATTAAGTTCATTTTACTTAATAACTATTTTTTCTTTGATGGTGCGTTTTATCTGCAGCGGATTGGCACCGCCATGGGCACCAGGTTCGCCCCCAGTTATGCCAATTTATTTATGGCGTACTGGGAGGACATCCAGATATGGCAGGGGGGTGTCCTGATGGCGGGCCTGGTGTCCTGGCGGCGCTATATCGATGACGTGCTGTTTGTATGGCGTGGTGACGAAGAATCACTGCGTCTATTCTGTACTGATCTTAATCTAAACAACATGAATATTAAGTTCACGTTTACTCAAAGCCAGAATGAAGTGTCCTTTTTGGACTTGAGTATCTACATCTGGAATGGAGAAGTTCAGTCAAAAACCTTTAGGAAACAGACAGACTCCAACAGTTTCATCGACAGAACAAGTCAACACCATGCAAACTGGCTGGATGGGATACCATTCAGTCAGTTTACACGTGTTAAAAGAAACTGTTCTGATGTAGCGGTATGTGATCAGCAATTGAATGAACTTACAGACCGTTTACGACAAAAAGGTTACACAACTAATACCCTTGAGTTAGCAAGGAAAAGAGTGGAGAAGATAGATAGGTCCCAATTACTGACGATTAAGGAGAAAACTCCTAATACAGATGAAAGATTCAAATGGGCCTTTGTTAGTCAGTATAGTAGATCTTTTAAAGGCATAGAAAAAGTCTTTAAGAACAACTGGAATATCCTAAAACAGGACACAGTGATAGGAAACTTATTGCCCGACACACCCACTTTTATCTATAGGAGATCCCAATCTCTTAAAAATAAATTGGTAAGAAGTAGCCTAGACATGGAACTGAGACAGAGTATAAGAACTAAAGGGTTCCACCGTTGCGGAGATTGTTTAATGTGTAAGACAGTCAAGGTTCCTGTGAGAAAATTTACGGAATACACCGTGAATGGCCGTGTATATCCTATTCGTGATTTTATCACGTGCCACACTAAAAATATCATATATGTACTCGAATGTGTATGTGGCCTGGCCTACGTTGGCAAAACGGGAAGGAGTGCCAAAGTGAGGTGGGCGGAGCACATATACAACATTCGGAAGGGCCTTGAATCTCACAACGTCTCTGCACACTTTAAAAGGACACATAATTCCAATCCATGCTCTTTGAGGAATTTTTGGGCCATAGAAGTGGTCCAACAAAAGTGGAGGACTAGAGACCTAGAAAAAAGACTCTCACAAACTGAGATGAAGTCTATACATCGTTTGGGTACCCTTAGTCCACGGGGACTTAACGGGGAATTTGAACTTAAATGTTTCCTTGCATAGTTTACCTGCACACCTGTGCATCCATTGCTTTTTAATTTATATTTGGATGAAATTGTAAATGAATGCCTTTTCTTGCACTTGATATTTATTGTCTAGGAGGAAAACTGACACTAGATTGAGATTTTCTGTAGAAAAATTGTTTTATATTGTTTTATATTTTTAAATTTATATAAGGCTGGTAATTGCTGTATTTTTTCTTTTTTTCCCTTTATGGATCATATTGGGATCTTTGTAAGTCTCGAACATTTTATATTATTCAACATGGGATTATTATATAGGAGGATTTATCCCACTAACAGACACACTAATTGTCTATTGCGTTTCCGGGATAATGGAACGCAGTGCAGCAAGGATATCCACGGTATGAGCGCAAGGGAGCCAGAGACGCGACTTCCGGTTATTGGAACGCATGTGACCCGCATCGACAACTTCCGGTTTCCGGTCACGATCGCGCAGGTGCGCTGCCCGGAGCGCAGTGAATTGACAATCAGTAGATACAGCTGTGATTACCATTGTATGGGGTTTAAAAGCACTCTCCTGAGCCAGTACAACCACGCTTCTGATGAAGGACACTTGGTCCGATACGCGTTAAGCGTGGCTCCTGCTTTTAATCTGTATTGATCCTTGGACACTTTGGACACAACCATCCTTTGCTATCCTGCATGCTATTGGACTTCTGGAGAGATAGTGCATGTCTTCCATTTCCATTTGCTGGGGCTGCAGTGAACTCCTGGGTGATATACCATCTGTGTTGTCCTATGGATTTTATTACATGCTTATGTTCTTTTAATTTCTTGTAAGTTTTATCGGTGTATTAAAACCAGTGCGTGTTTTAAAGAAATACTACACTATGGTCGTTGTTTAATGGTGCCTCGTATTTCCAAAATTTCATTCCACTGGAGAAAGAGGCATCTATCGTTACAGGTCTCCTGGGATACTTATACATTGTGTTTGAATCTTTGGCTGATTTGAGGAACGTCTAGAGTATAAACTGTTCCATCATCTCATGAGGATCTACCTACTAATAAGGGTGAATGAAATTTTTTCCAGTTGAATATAATTCCATTTCACATGATAATTTGATGAGCGCTAATTTTCAAGTGTAATAATTCTTTTCACCATAAAACCTGACGCACCAAGCCCCCTCAGGTTATAGAATATAGGGATAGCAAGTTGAGTAAAAGACACGAAATGGACACCACTCAGCTATCTAATGCACACACAGATAGTCACAGTTTGTACAATGCAGAGGTTATTACTAACAATAATACTGCACTGGACTAGCTTATATATATAGCTATATAGTCAATAGATATAACACTACACAGTAAGAACTGGATGTATATCACAGGGTAATTGTTCTAGAAAACCCTGACTAAATGCACTCTTTCTTAACTAGCACTGTCTAAAAAGGCAGGTAGAATACTTAAGTGTCATGTAAAGTCACAGCACTGACAACCAGGCGGCTTTACACAGGAGGATTTGCCCAAGCAGTCCCAGGAACAGTGAAGCTGAGAGATAATGGCACCCAGACACTGACAGGGAGTGAGGGAGAGACAGATATGCAGCTCCAGGGCGGGAACATTTGCGGGAAATGGCGCCCTGGGGCTGGGGCTTCAGGTCTAAGCCTTATCCCCCTGCTGGCAAAACCACCGGGTACTGTGGACTACTAAAAATGGTTTAGAGAGAAAACCTGACCTGCACCCATGCCCTGGTGATCTAGTGGGATCGCCTGTACTGCCACAGTGTCCACCACCAGCGCGCGCGGGCCGCCTCCCACTGACCGCGTCGGATCGCGATAAAGACCAGGTCCCGCAAGCGGGACCCACTCACCACCTCCCGAAGCGCGGCCACGCGATCCCGGTGAGCCCCCGTCGTGTGTGCCTGACGTGAAGAAAACCAGAGCCTCCTGCTGTAGTTACCCGGCAACCAGGGCTCGGGAGTGTACAGCGCCGCTGGGGAGAGCTGGAGCTGCAGCAGTGAATGTCTTCTGACATTTACCACCGCTGCTGCCCTTGAAGTCTTCACTTTTTTCTTCAAAAAAAGCTCTTGTTAGGGCTGCCTGGAGCAGCCCCTCTGTTATGTGCCTGCTTACTGCAGCACCAACTACAAAACTGAGCTCCTGTGCAGGGAGGCGGGGTTATAGAGGAGACGGCGCTGTGCATTCTGGGAACAGTCAAAGCTTTGATCCTGTTGGTGCCTCGGATCAAGATCCTACTCTACACCCCATTGTCCATCCTTGTGGAGCCCAGTGTACCCTGCAACAGAAATGAATGTATTCTTCATGTAACTGCTGCCTGGGGGAGGACAGAATGTGAGCAGCTTCTTAGTAGCAGACTGACCCCCAAATCTGACTCCTTTCTATCATGCTATTATTTGTAAACAATTGTTTGTTTCTGACAAGCCCCCTTCACTGTGAGGTCAATATCTAAAAGTGTGTGAGTACACTTAAGGATAAGTATGGATTATAAAATGTATTGATTTGATGCATGTTGGTTCCTATACAAAACATAATACACTTGGAATCAGGGATGTGCGGTGAGCACGTCACTGCTTGGAATGCATTCCATCCACCCTTAGCCCCTCACCCAACTAAAAATGGTACTGCTAGTCAAATAAGTTACTGGAATCTTTCAGCAGCTGATCCAGGGTGCATTTATTGACTAGTTCTTTGGGCACAGGCCTTTCTTGCATAAACAATTCAAACACTGAGGGTTAGCCCTGCCTTTCTAAGGTATGGGGCAGTTCCTCCAAGGCAATGGGTCCAACCACACTTCCTGGCATCTAACCAAACCAGCAATGAGGAAAGGTCATTGCTGGTCAGGGCAGCTGGTAATTCCGGGTTCCTTAGTCACCAGGGGCCCATATGCACCGCATCAACTGCACTGCCAGTGGTGATGCCCCTGGAGCTGCTCCTTACCTGTAGTGGAGATCCACGAACTGAAGGCTGGTGTTTCCGGTTAATTCACTGTTTCTATAAAATTCTGCTGATATTTTATGGCTACTTAAATGTATTAACAAGCAAAATAAGTTGTGCTGAAAGAGGTGTGACCCTATGGACCAATAAGAAGCCACAAGCTTACTGCTTGCAGTTTTCTATATGTCTCTGAAACACGCTCCGATAGGCTGTACAGGCGGCACCAGCTTTAGCGCTAAGAAAATCTTCAAGTTTCCACGCCTCCGGGAACTAGGTTTGCACAGTTAAGCAGTACTGTCAGCAAAGTCGCTGTATAGATTTTCAGTTGAGAGTTCAGCATATTAGGCGTTCCGTATATTAATACATTAATTAGGCGCTCATCATAGTTTTTGTTTGAACATGTAATACTAATGTATTGTCTAATATTTTATAAACACATCAATTTGGATAATACGGATCATGAAGAAAATATCTACCAAAGAGTTACATATAACTATACTATGAGAAACGAGGAAATGTCGCCCTTGAGAGGATGCATTCTTGTATACATGGACAATAGATTTAACTTCAGCGGAAAAGCAGTTTCCTTTTGTGTGACATATTTCACATAATCACTGAACTATTTCCTTATACTAACATCTCAGCAAAAAATAATGTAACACGTCCATATATTTACGATTGTGTTAATTTATTCAGAAAACTCGGCTGTGAAAGATTAACACAGGAAATATTTTCTAGCTCTGTATACAGACAGTTAAAGATGTAGCAACATTCATCGTTGGCACGATGAATATGCCCGTATCCCAGCAGAGACTGCACACGCCTGGGTACAAATAGCTGCACCTGTGATTGCACAATGTATTTCTTACTGATCGTGGGTGCCTGTGAATGTGCACGCTAGTCACGGCAAACGAGTCACATCCGTGAATAGTCGCAGGTGCGATCATCACGGCTACATCTGTACATGTACTTTGCGGTTTAATGAAACTCCTGCGTTCGCACAACATGTAAAGCATCAAAGGAAAAAGACTAATTCATTTTTTTTTACCACCTGTCCTTGTTCCTGACTGTGTCCATGAATTTTTATAGGCACCAATGGAGGCCACAGGCTGTCAATCAAACTGAAGAGTCCTGGGGCCCTGCAGAGAATTATACATATATTAATAAAGTCACAGCGGGTTAGTTCTACATGCGTGAATTGTGTGTGTGTGTATATATATATATATATATATATATATATAAATAAATATAAATAAAACCATGGTACTTAGAATACTTTATAAAACCATTTTAACAAATCTGTAGAACGTACAGTAAAAATATCTGTGCTTTTTTTCTGATATTTTTAATTCTTACAACTGTATCCAGAAATAAAAAGAAATCAGTCAAAAACACTTCAGAAATTAATGAAATAAGCAGCTGACACTTATAAACCTTCTATCAACTCTGAACTTTGAAGGGTACCAGAACCTTTTTTCATAGCATAAAAGCAATAAAAAAAAAAAACTAAGGGGGTCATTCCGAGTTGTTCGCTCGTTGCCGATTTTCGCTATATTGCGATTAGTCGCTTACTGCGCATGTGCAAGGTTCGCAGAGCGCATGCGCTTAGTTATTTTACACAAAAGTTAGGTATTTTACTCACGGCATAACAAGGAATTTTCATCGTTCTGGTGATCGTACTGTGATTGACAGGAAGTGGGTGTTTCTGGGCGGAAACTGGCTGTTTTCTGGGTGTGTGCGAAAAAACGCTGGCGTTTCTGGGAAAAACGCGGGAGTGGCTGGAGAAACGGGGGAGTGTCTGGGCGAACGCTGGGTGTGTTTGTGACGTCAAAACAGGAACGAAACTGACTGAACTGATCGCAATGGCTGAGTAAGTCTTGAGCTACTCAGAAACTGCTAAGAAATTTCTATTCGCAATTCTGCTAATCTTTCGTTCGCAATTCTGCTAAGCTAAGATTCACTCCCAGAGGGCGGCGGATTAGAGTGTGCAATGCTGCTAAAAGCAGCTAGCGAGCGAACAACTCGGAATGAGGGCCCAAGTGCAACTTTTCACAAAAAGAAAATATTCCTGAGAGTAGGACACAGGAGTATTTACTATCTTTCAAACACCACAGGAAAAAAAAAATTAATGCAACAACTAGTTATTAAACCAAAAAGACTTCTATGTACTGCTGACATCTAGATAGAATATGCACATTTTCCCCCCATTTATTTCATACTGAAATAGAAACATTGCTTTATCCCCTTATTTAGGAAAAGAGATAATAATAGTTTTACTCTTGTCAATGTTTTGCTTTCTGTCGTAGAAGTAGATCACACATATTGTTCTTTAATTTCTCCAGCAATACAAATGCTGCTATAAAGGGTTTAAGGTCTTCACTGAGCAGTCTGCAGACACTGAATAACTGCTAAACAGTATACATTTTCTCCCTGTCGGAAGCCTGCAGTTTGCCCGACAGGAGTGAAATCCTGCAGGTCATTATGTGCTGTCAGAATGTTGTGTTATCATTTCAGCATGTGAGGTTTCCTCACGCTCTGTGACACAATATGTAAATTAGCCATATGCGATGTGCTGTGAAAGGCATTCCAGCTTCCCATGCATCATACACACAGAGCCTGTCAGTCCACCTCCCTGCAGGATGAAAACTGGCTAGTTTCCACACCCTCACATTCATTTTACAGAATATCAGCAGTTTTCTAAGAGTTTGGAATTCATTATGGATATACTAGTTCATTAAATTTAAAGTTATTTATAAAATACAATACACTACTTTTTTTTCTTTAATGCTATGGTTGATAAATTCAAATTTAAATATAAAAAAGTAGTAACAAGACAGTAAATATATGCACAAATCAGCATGTGTTTACATAACTGTCATTACCACTACTACAATGAGGACAAATGTTTTTAATATTGATGGTGAATACAGTGAAGAGATATAAAATTGCAGTAAACAGTGGTTACTTGACATCTCTAATTGACACTATGATGTTATCAATTAACTCCATAAATTCCTACTCCACATATACCCCTTTAAGACCGCTATTGGCGGGTTGCACCCGGGAGTGGTACATGGGTGCTTCCGGGTGCAACCCACCTGAGCCCCTTTCACACCGCTGTCCCCAGCCTGGCATATTGCCAGGCTGGTGACGTCAGCCGTGACACGAGCGGGGACGGCGCTTGGAGATCAGATAATATCCAAGCACAGGCCATCCATACAGTGTGAACAGGAAACGGGTCGCATCAATCCGGCAAACTGTTCGCACTGCACAACGACCTGGGTATTCAACCCTGTTCGCCACCAAGTTGAAATACCGGGTCGCTCGACCCGGATATTTTGCCTGGGCCCTTTCAGACCGCACAGCAACCTGGGTTACTGCGCACTCATGTGCAGTAACTCGGGTTACAAGCTGGTGGTCTTACAAATGTACCCACTGTATGCTACACCCATAATATATTTGTGTTCTGTTATACTGTTTGTACACAAGATTGTGCAGTCAGAGGGGGATATCCAATTAGAAGCAGTTCATTTTCGGACGATAGAAACAGCATGATATCGGGATTTTTGACCAATGGTCATTGTCTCGGGACCCAATTAAAGGCCATTTCTATCGGCCATAAACGGACCCGCGAATGTGTAATAACTCATAGGATCTGGAATAAGCTCCCAATTAAGGATCCTGGGATCAGCAGGATCCCGGGATCTTGTCGAGAAATTGTTCGGTACTGAATCACAGAATCAGAGCTTCCAATCCCGGGGACTTCCGAATTAGCCTGTAACATTCTTTGCTGGAAGAAAAGCCTCATATCCTGGATTGGCCGGATCAATGCTCTTAAGATGAATGTTTTGCCCAAACTACACTGCTCAAAAAAAATAAAGGTAACACTAAAATAACACATCCTAGATCTGAATGAATGAAATATTCTTAATAAATACTTTGTTCTTTACATACTTGAATGTGCTGACAACAAAATCACACAAAAATTATCAATGGAAATCAAATTTATTAACCCATGGAGGTCTGGATTTGGAGTCACACTCAAAATTAAAGTGGAAAAAGACACTACAGGCTGATCCAACTTTGATGTAATGTCCTTTAAACAAGTCAAAATGAGGCTCAGTAGTGTGTGCGGCCTCTACGTGCCTGTATGACCTCCCTACAACGCCTGGGCATGCTCCTGATGAGGTGGTGGATGGTCTCCTGAGGGATCTCCTCCCAGACCTGGACTAAAGCATCCGCCAACTCCTGGACAGTCTGTGGATGGAGCGATACGATGTCCCAGATGTGCTCAATTGGATTCAGGTCTGGGGAACGGGCGGGCCAGTCCATAGCATCAATGCCTTCATCTTGCAGGAACTGCTGACACATTCCAGCCACATGAGGATCTCATCTCGGTACCTAATGGCAGTCAGGTTACCTCTGGCGAGCACATGAAGGGCTGTGCGGCCCCCCAAAGAAATGCCACCCCACACCATTACTGACACACTGCCAAACCGATCATGCTGGAGGATGTTGCAGGCAGCAGAACGTTCTCCTTGGCATCTCCAGACTCTGTCACATGTGCTCAGTGGGAACCTGCTTTCATCTGTGAAGAGCACAGGGCGCCAGTAGCGAATTTGCCAATCTTGGTGTTCTCTGGCAAATGCCAAACGTCTGCACGGTGTTGGGCTGTAAGCATAACCCCCACCTGTGGACATCGGGCCCTCATACCACCCTCATGGAGTCTATTTCTGATCGTTTGAGTAGACACATGCACATTTGTGGCTTGCTGGAGGTCATTTTGCAGGACTCTGGCAGTGCTACTCCTGTTCCTCCTTGCACAAAGGCGGAGGTAGCGGTCCTGCTGCTGGGTTGTTGCCCTCCTATGGCCTCCTCCACGTCTCCTGATGTACTGGCCTGTCTCCTGGTAGCGGCTCCATGCTCTGGACACTACGCTGACAGACACAGCAAACCTTCTTGCCACAGCTCGCATTGATGTGCCATCCTGGATAAGCTGCACTACCTGAGCCACTTGTGTGGGTAGTAGGGAGGTCAAAGAGGCGGGTGGTCTTCAGTATGCCGGCGGTCGGGCTCCCGGCGACCAGCATACTGGCGCCGGGAGCCCGACAGCCGGCATACCGACACTTATTCTCCCTCGTGGGGGTCCACGACCCCCCTGGAGGGAGAATAAAATAGTGTGATAGCGCGCCACCGTGCCCGTAGCGTGGCGAGCGCAGCGAGCCCGCAAAGGGATAATTTGCGCTCGCCACACTGTCGGTAAGCCGGCGTCGGTATGCTGGTCGCCGGGAGCCCGACCGCCGGCATATCGTAGTGAACCCATACAGGCACGTAGAGGCCACACACACTACTGAGCCTCATTTTTACTTGTTTTAAGGACATTACATCAAAGTTGGATCAGCCTGTAGTGTTTTCCACTTTAATTTTGAGTGTGACTCCAAATCCAGACCTCCATGGATTAATAAATTTGATATCCATTGATCATTTTTGTGTGATTTTGTTGTCCGCACATTCAACTATGTAAAGAACAAAGTATTTAAAAAGAATATTTCATTCATTCAGATCTAGGATGTGTTATTTTAGTGTTCCCTTTATTTTTTTGAGCAGTGTATTATCTTTTCCAGACACTGCCCATTTCAGTTCCTCTCCAGGTCCTAACATCCCTTCAAATACACTATGGCAAATTTGTTTGGAATGACAAAAAACCCTGCCTCTGTAGGGAAATTTTCCAGAAGAGTTCATCCTGTCGTGGCGTAGGCCTTCCATCGCTCTGTAGATATTATTACGCCTGAAAAAGGATTTATGGTAGACTCACCATTGTTAAATATTTTTCTGCGAAGTACAATGGTTCCACAGGGAAACATCGGGGGTGTAGAGATGGATCTTAATCCAGGCACAAACAGGCTAAAGATTTAGGTACTGTGAGCTCAGTTTCGTTAACCAGTCCAATGCAGGAGCAGGTAAAAGAGAAGGTAGATGTTAGTCACATAGAACCACCTTCTCACAGCAGGAGAAGGGACTAGCAGCTAATGCCATACAAACCCATAGAAGCTAAGTGCGTCAGGGCGGGCGTCCTGTGGAACCAATGTACCCCGCAGAAAGAGATTAAACAATGGTAAGTCTACCATAAATCTCCTTTTCTGCAGCGCGGTACATTGGTTTCCACAGGGAAACATCGGGGAATTCCTAAAGCAGTTCCTCACGGGAGATGACGCGCCGTAGCGGGTATGAGAATCAGGCATCCAAAGGAAGCTTACTGGGAGGCGTAAGTATCAAAGGCATAGAACCTGATGAACATGTTCACTGAGGACCAAGTAGCCACCTTGCACAAATGTTCAGCGGACGCACCTCGGCGGGCCCCCCAAGTAAGTCCAACAGACAGAGTAGAATAGGCTTTAATAGCAACAGGAGCTGGAAGTCCAGCCTGTGCATATGCTTGTGCAATTACTATTCTAATCCATCTGGAAAATGTTTGCTTGTTGGCAGGCCATCCACGGTTGTGAAAACCAAAAAGTACAAAAAGGGTATCTGACCTCCTAATAGAGGCAGTATTCTCTACGTAAACACAGAGAGCCCGTACCACATCCAAAGACCGCTCTTTGGATGACAAACCAGAAGTGATGACAGCCGGAACCACAATCTCTTGGTTAAGGTGAAAAGATGACACCACCTTAGGCAAATAACCAGGGCCAGTTCTAAGAACTGCCCAGTCACGGTGAACTATCATAAAGGGTGGACGACAGGACAGAGCGCCTAGGTCTGACACCCTTATAGCAGAGGCAATAGCCAGTAGGAACAGGACCTTGACCGTGAGCCATTTAAGGCCCACTGACTCAAGAGGTTCAAATGGAAAATCGCATTAAGAACAACATACAGATCCATGGAGCCACAGGAGGGACACAGGGGGTCATTGCGAGTTGATCGCTCGCCGGCAACTTTATGCAGCGCTGCGATTAGGTTAAATCTCTGCAAAACTGTGCATGCACCGCAATGCGCAGGCACGACGTAAGGGTACAAAGAGCATAGGTGCTGGTCCATGGAGTTAACGGAGGTGATTGACAGAAAGAGGGCATTTATGGGTGTCAACGGACCGTTTTCTGGTAGTGTTTGGAAAAATGTAGGCGTGTACAAGCGTTTGCAGGGCGGGTGTCTGATGTAAATTCCGGGACCAAAAATAATCAAGTGATCGCAGCGTCTAAGTACGTCCAGAGCTACTCAGAAATTGGAAAAAATATTTTTTGTGCCGTCGGCTGCAAAAGCGTTCGCCACTTGCAAAGCAAAAATACACTCCCCCATAGGCGGCGACTATCTGATCGCAGTGCTGCAAAAAGTTTCCAGCGAGCGATCAACTCGGAATGACCCCCGTAGGGAGGCTGAAACCGTAAAACACCCTGCGTTTAAGTATGAATGTCAGGAATAGACAATTTTTCTCTGAAACCAAACCGACAAGGCAGAGATATGAACCTTGAGGGAGTCCAGACGAAGGCCTAAGTCCAGGTCTTGTTGCAAAAAAGGCAGAAGTCTGGAAGTACTGAATTTGTAAGCAACGTAAATCTTAGCAGCACAACAGGTGAAGTAAGAATTCCAGTTTGCGGGCCTTCAGCATAGTTTGGATAACCGCCTTGGAGAATCCTTTGGCCCTCAGGAGTGAAGCTTCAAGAGCCACGCCGTCTAAGCCAGTCTGGCCAGGTCCGGATAGACACAAGGGTCCTGAATGAGGAGGTCTGGGCTTTGAGGAAGTAGAAGAGGACGCTCTATCGATAGACCCTGCAGGTCTGAGAACCATTGCCATCTGGGAAACGCTGGAGCGACTATAAGTAGTAATCCTCCTTCTTATTTGAACTTCTGTAGTACCCTGGGCAGGAGTGACACTGGAGGGAACACGTAGGGCAGCCGAAAGTTCCATAGAATTGCCAGTGCGTCCACGAACACTGCTTGAGGATCCCTGGTTCTTGATCTGAAGACCGTAATTTTGTGATTGTGTCGAGACGCCATCAGTTCTACATCTGGTAGACCCCACTTGTCCACTAGGGAGTTGAAAAACTTCCTGATGAAGACTCCACTCTCCGGTGTGCACGTCCTGATGACTGAGGAAATCCGCTTCCCAGTTGAGGACTCCCGAAATGAGACTTCCATCATTGCCATGCGGCTTCGAGTACCACCTTGACGGTTTACGTACGCCACCGTGGTGGCGCTGTCTGACCATATTTGAACAGGCCTGTTCTGTATCAGAGGCAAATTGAAAGACAAAGCACTGAACACTGCCCGCAATTCCAGAATGTTTATCGGGAGGAGTGATTCCTTCTTGGTCTATCGACCCTGGAAAGAGTGTTGCTCCAACACTGTGCCCCAACGCCTCAGACTGGCATCAGTAAGACCCAGTTGGGGATCCTAAAGGGATAGCCCCTGCTCAACTGTTGGTCCTGTAGCTACCAGGTCAGCGACAGACGATCCTCCGGAGTCAAACAGATCATGTGAGACCTGATCTGATGAGGCAGGCCGTCCCACTTGGAAAGAATTAACCTCTGAAGAGGGTGAAAATGAAATTGAGCGTACTCTACATGTTGAAAGCCGACACCATCAGGTCTAGTACTTACATTGCCGAGTGTGAGGATACTCCTGGGTGAGAGAGGAAGTATCTGATCGTGTCCTGAAGTTTCAGGACATTCTCTGGAGACAGAAACAGCCGTTGACAGTGTGTGTACAGCAGTGCCCCCAGGTGCACCATGCTCCGAGCAGGGACCAGCGAGGACTTCTTCCGGTTGATGAGCCACCCGTGTGCTTGTAGGAAGTTTACCGTCAGTTGTAGATGACTGAGGAGGACATTGTGGTAGTTTGCCAGAATCTGCAAGTCGTCCAAATACGGCAGGATCCTGACTCCCTGGCGATGGAGGTGAGCCAGCATCACGGCCATAACCTTGGTGAAGATCCGAGGGGCCGTGGCTAGTCTGGAATTGATAGTGAAGGTTGCCAATAGCAAACCTCAGATATTGCTGATGCGATATGGCAATAGGTATATGCAGGTAAGCATCTTGTATATCCAGGGATACCATATAGTCTCCGGGTTCCCTGGCCAGTACAATTGAGCGCAGTGTTTCCATACGGAACTTGGACACTCTCACAAACTTGTTCAGTGATTTGAGGTTGAGTATAGGCCAGAAAGACCCATAGGGTTTCGGAACTAGAAACAGGGTCGAGTAGTATCCTCTGCCTCTCTGGGACAGAGGTACCGGCACTACCACTCCTGTATCCAGGAGGGAATGCACAACCAGATGTAGAGCTTGCGCCTTCAACAGATCCGAAGGAATAACAGTCGTGCAGAACTGGCGAGGGGGACGTCTCTTAAAAGAGACTGCGTACCCGTGAGAGGCAACTTCTCGCACCTTTGCGTCTGAAGTGGTCTTTAACCAGACCTGGGTGAATCGCAGAAGTCGGCCTGCCACCCTGGGGTCCCCCAAGGGGAGGCCCGCCCCATCATGCAGTAGGCTTGTCGTGTTTTGAAGCTGGCTGACGGGCAGCCCAGGATTGTTTTGCCTTGGGCTTAGTGGTTTAGGGAGCATGAGATTTTCTCGGGTATGTCTGACCTTTTGCTTTCCCTTGAAGCCGAAAGGAGCGAAAAGTGTTACCTTTTGCCCTCTGTGCAGAAGGATTATTATTCGGGAGAAATGCAGTCCTAGCAGCCGCTAAGTCAGTCACAATCTTATTGAGATCTTCCCCAAATAGGATGTCTCCCTTAAAAGGGAGTACATCCAAGGTCTTTTTGGAGTCCAGGTCCACCTTCCACGACCTCAACCACAGAATACGGCGAGCCAGGATGGACGTAGTCGATGCCTTGGCCGCCAACACACCTGCCTCATAGGACGCCTCCTGAACGTAATAGGTGGCAGTATTGTCTGGCAGTGTCAGATATATCTTGAGGCAGCTCTTCCTCTAATGACTGAACCCATGCTTCAATTCCTTTTGCTGCCCAGGAGGCTGCTATAGTTGGTCTATGTACAGCATCTGTAAGGGACTAAATAAACTTCCGGCAACCCTCAACACGCTTATCTGTCGGTTCCTTCAGTGAGGTGACAGTGGTGACAGGCAGAGTAGATGACACCACGAGACGGGTGACATGTGAATCCACCGTCGGTGAATTTTCCCACTTGTTACACAACTCAGAAGGGAAAGGATAACGAGCTACCATCTTTTTAGATAGGGATAATTTCTTTCCTGGTGAAGACCAGGGTTCTTGACGTATGTCTACTGAATGGTCAGAATGTGGTAATAATGTTTTAGTTACCTTATCACGTTTAAACTTATCAGGTTTCTTAGACACAGTAGTGGGATCCACATCATTATTTATTTGTAGGATTTGCTTAATAGCAACCACTAGGTCAGGGATATCAACCTCAGTTATAGCTGCATCAGTGTGTGATAGGTCAGTATATTCCCCATCCTCATCAGAAGAATCTTCCAAGAGATTAGTTGATTGTGAGGAAGTGGCCCGCTTAGATGACCCCTTGACACCAGAGTGACTTGGGGTAGGTTTATGTCTAACCAAAGATTGATTCAATTGCTGCAACTGGGTAGACAAATTATCTGCCCAAGGCGGATTTACCATAGGGACAATATGTGGCTGCAATGGCACAGGAGGTCCCACAGGGGGCATAAGGCGCGTCACAAGCGTATTGAGCATGGTTGAGAACGCTGCCCAAGGTGGCTCCTAATTGGTTACAGGACCTGTGGACTGACTAGGAGATGTACGGCACATATTACACAGACCATAATTCAAAGATTCCCCCTCAGGCAAATCTATGGCGCATGTGCTGCATGATACAGGAGCGTCCGTGGATTTCTCGCCCTTTGTGTTAGACATTTTAGTGAATGTAACTGCAGAGCGTATGAGTACGATACAGCCAAACAGAGTACAATATTTGCAAATAAATCCTCTAGTATGTGACAGCTTACAAAGTCCATAACACCCGCGAATATATCCGGTACTATGTGACTTCGTACATAGTACACAACCCCAGCGAATAAATCCGGTATGATGTGACTGAGTACACAGTAGAATACACTTAATGGTAAATGCTGTGCAGCACTAAATATGAGACCCTGACGCACCTAGTCCCTTAGGTTACAGAATACAGTGATAGATATAGCTGGGATACACTGAAAGTGAAATCCACAAAGCAGATACAGGCACACACGGTCACAGAGACAATGCAGATAATTATTTTAGTAAGACAATAAAACTGCACTGGACTAGTATATGTATATATAGATAACAATGCGCGGTCCGAGACTGGATGCTCGTACAATATATTCTGGCGCAGGTACACTTGATATTAACTAACAATGTCTTAATATTGACATGTAGAATACTTAAGTGTTTGGAAAATCACGGCGCTGATGTACAGGCGGATTTACAGAGGAGACCTTGCCCTGCAGTCCCGGAGACCAGTCGCAGCTAATCAAAGAAGATGGCGACCAGCGTCTCAGTACGGGAGTGAGGAAGAGTGTGAGGCAGCTCCAGGGCGGGAACACCAGCAGTAGATGGCGCTCGGAGCCGGGGGAGGGGCTACAGGTCAAGTGCCTTATCCACTATGCTGATCCTCACCACCTGGTACTATGCAGTCTTAATAAAGAGGATATTTATATAGCCGATCTGTACTCCTATGCCCTGGTGGATATAGTGGGGTCCCTGCTCTATTAGTGTCCACGCCAGCATCGCAGTCCGTCTCCTTAGACTGCGACCGGAATACAATTTAATAGTGGGTCCCGCCTGGGGGACCCTCTTACCTCCTCCCTTCAGTAGCAGCCATGTGAACCAGGAGAGCATCTGCGACCGTGTGCCTAGAGCTGGAGCGTCTCCGGCACAAGTACCCGGGAACAGAGCCAGCGGGAGTATGCTACACCGCTGGGGTGGTGACGGAGTCGCAGCACAGAACACTGTTAACACTGTTAAGTGACCTGCTTCTGCATGCACCAACTCGAAACTGAGTTCGCAGTGCCTGGATGCAGGGTTATAGAGGAGGCCCCAATGCATACTGGGACAGTTTAAAGCTTTAGCCTGTTGGTGCCTGGATCAAGATCCATCTCTACACCCCCGATGTTTCCCTGTGGAAACCAATGTACCCCGCTGCAGAAACTGAGTTAGAGGCTTGGCACTCCCCAAAGGGTCTGAAGAGGTCAGTCGACATGGAGTGTGATCTGGTACAGATTGTTTCTATTTCTCACCTACCATGTCTTCCTTGTCGCCTCAGATCTGAAACTACTCAACTGGTATCAATCTCTCTCACACTATCAGTATGGGACAAGGGGGCCACTAAACTCTCCCTACTCGCCTATCCCTCTCCTTAACGCCCATATGGAATCATCCCTTTTTCCATCCCGGCCGTTTTCACTACACACCCCGCAATAATGTCCCACATTCTTTCTCGGAACTTCAGGAGAAACATTCCCTCCCAGCTTCCTATTTTTACCAATTTCTTCAAATTAGAAACTGTGTTACTACCTACATAGAGAGATTGCTTCTCCTCGCAATCCGATGACATTAGAAATCCTTTGTATATACCATCCTATGGATAAAGGTATCATTTATGTACTGTATCATTCTATTATGTCTCCTGACTCTCCTCCCCGGGCAGCACATAAAACCTCCTGGGAAACGGATCTGGGGATCTCTCTGGATGAAGACCTTTGAGACATGATTCGCTCAAACATCTCCAAATGTTCTATTAGTGTCTCCATTAAAGAAAACTCCTACAAAGTGTAAACTCGCTGGTACTAAGAACGCTTACATCAGATTTACCCAACCACTTCAAACTTTTGTTGGCACCAATGTGGCCACTTAGGATCCTTTTTCCACATTTGGTGGACTTGTCCTAAGATTACCCCTTTCTGGTCCTTGATCCAAACAATCATAAATTCAGAGGTACCTAATTGTCCCTCTCTTAAAACCACTTAACTGACGATTTTTCCCTTCAAAAGCGTTAACAACATTGTTTTTTTAAAATTTATTTTATTTAATAAAGTTGAAAAAGTATTTTTTTAAATATTTAAACATTATATTATATACATCTGCAGAACGGATCTCCTTGTCAAAAACGGGGGGACAGGGTGGGATGGCGCAGTTGCATGAAATCTGACCATGCCAGTTAAGTGGTTATTAAGGGGGTACTCACGGAGCGATATTCTAAGCAATCTGACTAGATTGCTTAGCATTTAAGCATTTTCGCTCTGTGTGTATCCCCGATAGCGATGCACAGCCACGTGCATCGCTATCGCTGGTGCTAGATTGTGAAATCTAGCGGGTCGCTCACTTCACCCGCTGGGTGAAATAAGCGCCTCTCCCCCCCCGCACGCTCAGCACACATCGCGCTGTGCTGAGCGGGGGAAGAGATGTGTGCTGAGCGGTTCGCTCAGCACACATCTCTCCTACATCGGCCCGTCTATATGGGCCTATACACCTGCAACACTACTCCTGTGTGCCCCTGCTCGCCAGTTAACAAAGCCTGAAAACAAAATGGTGCTACATATAGCCTGCACGTCTAAATTTCAGATTGGTAGAGCATGGAAAAAAAACCATCCCCTCCTACTTGACTTGAACTCATGAACCGAATTTGGATTGTAGCTAAAATGGTATATCAGCCTTAATAAACAACACAGTGGACACGTTTCATACCACCTGGGCATCTTGGTATAGTAATTGCAATACGGCCCATCCGGGACTCCACTAAAATAACCCCATTCAGACTCTTTTTTCTATTGGTTTTTACTTTTTTTCCCCCTTTTCTTTTTCACTCTGGCTCGCTCCAAGCCCCTTTCCTTTCTTTGCTTCTCCCCTTTCCCCACTCTCACTTATCTCCCCTTATATTTATTTTTTACTTTCTATCTCTCCCCTCCATTTAACCTCTCCCACTGCTACCACCAATCCCAGCACATCTGCTATTTCAAAACTGTGTGTTTCTCCCATGTGATCCACTGGTTGTCTCACAGGGGGTTACTCTTACCTTTATTCTTAAATGTTATTAAAACAAGGTTATTTAATAATCTTTCAAGTTTGTTTACGTCGTTTAAAAAAAAATATACATATTTTTTTAAATAAAAAATAGGATTTTAATTACCTAGCGGTAAATCCTTTTCTCGTAGTCTGTAGAGGATGCTGGGGTCCACATTAGTACCAGGGGGTATAGACAGGTCCACTAGGAGCCACTGGAAATTTAAGAGTTTGAGAGTGTGGGTTGGCTCCTACCTCTATGCCCCTCCTACCAGACTCAGTCTAGAAACTCTGCCCGAGGAGACGGACGCATTTTACACAGATAGTGGCGAGATTCACACCAGCTCACACATACAAGGCAAACCAAGCTAAATAGCTTGAAACATCAGCAACGGCTAAATATTACTTAACCAAGTAACAAAACAGTACAAAACCAAGAACTAAGCAGTACTGAACAAAGTAAACACTGCAGGATCACGAAGCGCTGGGCGGGCGCCAAGCATCCTCTACGGACTACGAGAAAAGGATTTACCGGTAGGTAATTAAAATCATATTTTCTCTTACAACCTAGAGGATGCTGGGGTCCACATTAGTACCATGGGGCTGTACAAAAGCTCCCAGACAGCAGGGAGAGCGTGGAGGCTCCTGCAGAACTGGTTGACCAAACTTCAGGTCCTCAGCGACCAGAGTATCGAACTTGTAGAACTTTGCAAACGTGTTCAACCCCGACCAAGTAGCCACTCGGCAAAGGTGTAAAGCCGAGACACCCCGCCCAGGAAGAACTCACCTTACGAGTAGAGTGGGGCTTAACAGACATAGGACATGGCAATCCTGACGTAGAATACGCATGCTAGATAGTGAACCTGATCCAGCAAGAGATCGTCTGCTTAGAAGCAGGACACCCAAGTTTCTTGGGATCATACAGTACAAACAAAGAGTCTGATTTTCTGTGCCAAATAGTCCTCTTCACATAGATTTTCAGAGCCTTTACAACCTCCAAGGACTTTGATGAAATTGAGGAGTTAGTAGCAACTGGCACCACAATAGGTTGGTTGATATGAAATGCCAACACAATCTTCGGAAGGAACTGCTGACGTGTTCGCAGCTCAGCTCTATCTTCATGGAAGATCAAGTAGGGGCTCTTAAAAGACAAAGCCCCCAGCTCCGACAGACATCTAGCAGAAGCTAAGTCCAAGAAAGTGAAAGCCTTCCATGTGAGAAACTTGACCTCAACCTCCTGTAGAGGCTCAAACCAACCTGATTGGAGAAACTGCAGGACCACGTTAAGATCGCATGGTGCCGTAGGCGGCACAAAGGGAGGCTGGATGTGCAGAACCCCTTTCAAAAACGTCTGAACCTCCGGGAAAGAAGCCAACTGTTTCTGGAAGAAAATGGATAGGGCTGAAATCTGGACCTTTACAGATCCCAACCTCAGGCCCATATCCACACCTGCTTGCAGGAAGAGGATAAACCGTCCCAGTTGAAAACTCCACCGTAGGAAACTTCTTGGACTCACACCAAGATACATATTTTTTCCGAATACGATGGTAATGTTTCTACGTTACTCCTTACCTAGCCTGTATCAGGGTAGGAATAACCTTGTTCGGAATGCCCTTCTGAGCTAATATCTGGCGTTCAACCTCTATGCCATGAAACATAGCCGCGGTAAGTATTGAAAAGCGAACGGCCCCTGCTGCAGCAGGTCCTCCCGAAGAGGAATAGGTCTCAACTCTTCTAGGTGTAGATCCAAAAGATCCGTGTACAAAGCCATTCTTGGCCAGTCAGGAGCAATGAGGATCGCCTGAACTCTTGTTCTCCTTATGAGTTTTAGAACTCTTGGAATGAGTGGAAGTGGAGGAAACACGTACACCGACTGGAACACTCACCGCCACGGCTTGCGGGTCCCTCGACCTGGAACAATACAGCTGAAGCTTCTTGTTGAGACGAGAGGACATCATGTCTATTTGTGGTACACCCCAAAGATCTGTTACCACCGTGAACACTACTACCGGAATGAAGATTGCTGACAGCACCAACAAGTGTTTTTCTGCCCAGAGGATGATTCTTGCTACCTCTGACATTGCAGCTCTGCTCTTCGTTCCGCCCTGCCGATTTATGTAAGCCACTGTCGTTACATTGTCCGACTGCACTTAAATGGCTCGATCTCGCAGAGGATGGGCCGCTTGGAGAAGACAGTTGTAGATGGCTCTTAGTTCCAGAATGTTTATTGGCAGACTGGATTCCAGGCTTGACCACCTTCCTTGGAAGATTCAGGATCCAACCGTGTTCCCTGAGCAGATGAGTCATGAGAACAATGGACTGCAACAACCTCTCCCTGGACGATGCCTTTATCAGCAGATCATCCAGATATGGGATTATGTTCACCCCCTGTTTGCGGAGGAGAACCATAATCTCTGCCATCACCTTGGTGAAAACGCTCGGTGTTGTGGAGAGACCGAATGATAGTGCCTGGAATTGATAGTGACTGCCTAACAGTGCAAATCTGAGATAAGCCTGGTGAGGCAGCCAAATCGGAATGTGGGGGTACGCATCCTTGATATCCACGGATACCAGAAACTCTCCCTCCTCCAGACATGAAATCACTGCTCTCAGAGACTCCATTTTGAATTTGAACACCCTCAGGTAAGGGTTCAACGATTTCAAGTTCAAAATTGGTCTGACTGAACCATCCGGTTTCGGTACCATGAAAAGGTTTGAATAATAACCTCCTCTTGCATATGAGGTGGAACTGGGACAATGAACTGTGATTTTTCCAATTTTAGGATGGCTTCCTGTAGGATACCCCTGTCTGTCAGCAAAGCTGGCAAGCCTGATTTGAAGAAACGGTGAGGCGGGAGGTCTTGAAACTCCAGTCGGTACCCCTGGGACACAATTTCCTGTACACAGGGATCCAGGCCGGACGACACCCAGATGTGGCTGAAACGTCTGAGTCTCGCACCCACCAGCCCGTCCTCTAGGCTTTGAAGTCCACCGTCATGCTGAGGATTTTGAGGAACCAGAAGCAGGTCTCTGGTCCTGGGAGCCTGCGGGTGCAGGCTTTTTGGATTTTGCCTGCCCACCTCTAAAGAAAGTGGTATAAGTCTTGGGCTTTTTTGCCTTAGCGGTTCGAAAGGACTGCCGCACAGCTGAAGAAAAAGGTTTCGTCGTAGAAGGAGAAGCAGAGGGAAGGAAAGGTGACTTACCCGCGGTTGCCGTAAAAATCCACGCATCCAACGCTTCCCCAAATAGAGCCTGACCTGTGTAGGGTAGGTTCTCCACACTTCTCCTGGATTCTGCTTCTGCAGACCACTGGCATAGCCAGAGTCCCTTGCGGGCTAGGACAGACATGGAAGATATCCGTGCAGTCAGCGTACCCAGGTCCTTCATGGATTCCACCATGAACCCCGCAGAATCCTGTATGTTACGTAAAAAACAATTCAAGGTCACTTCTATCCATTGAATCCAAATCCTCTAGTAATGTGCCTGACCAGTTTACTATGGCTTTAGAAATCCATGCACAGACAATAGTGGGCATTAATGCCACTCCTGGAGCAGTGTAAATGGATTTGAGCATAGTGTCAATCTTACGATCAGACGGTTATTTTAACGCGGTAGAACCAGGGACAGGTAAAACCACCTTTTTTGACAGTCTGGAGACAAATGCGTCAACAATTGGTGGGTTTTCCCATTTTTTCCTATCTTCCTCAGGGAAGGGAAAAGCAACCAGAACTGTTTTTGGGATCTGGAATTTTGTTCTTCGGGTTTTCCCATGATTTTTCAAATATAGCGTTTAGTTATTTAGAAGCAGGGAAGGTTATCGAGGCTTTCTTATTGTCAGTGAAGTAAGCCTACTCAACCTGCTCAGGTGTGGTGTTGTTAATGTTTAAAACATCTCTAATGTCCTCAATCATGAGCTGCACCCCCTTTGCAAGGGATGCCGCCCCACTCAGCACATCCCCATCACCGTCTGTAGTATCAGAATTGGTATCTGTGTCATCCTACATAATTTGGGCAAGTGCAAGTTTCTGTGGGAACATGCTAGGGGATTTTGCAGGAATAGGGACAGAGCCTGACCAAACTGCCATAGACTTCTTCAACACCTGGGTTTCATTTTCAGTATTAGCTACCCTAGTAGAGGCCCTCATTCCGAGTTGATCGCACCAAGCAACTTTTTGCTGCTGGTGCGATCAACTAATCACGCCTATGGAAGAGTGTATTTTAGCATAGCAGGGCTGCGAACGCTTGTGCAGCCCTGCTATGCTAAAAAAAAGTTTCACTCAAAACAAGACTAGCCCTGTAGCTACTCACCCTGTGCGATGAAACCAGCGATGAAGGTCCCAGTCCGGACGTCAGACATCCGCCCTCCGTTCGCCTGGACACGCCTGCTGTCTTCTTACCATTCCCCAAAAACGGCTGGAAACGGTGAGTATCTGCCCCGGAACGCCTCCCGTCTATCCATCTTCTTGCGATCGCTGCTGTGATCACATTTGTCGCTGGCGGCGGCGTTGCCCGGCGACGATCGCCACCAGGCAACGACACGCGTGCGCAATGCATCCACCGCGCATGCGCATTTCCGACCTGTTCGCACCGCAGCGAAGAACCGCTGCGTGCGAACGGGTCGGAATGACCCCCAGAGAGCTGAGAGATCATTCCTTTGATAGCAGTTAACCACTCAAGTTCAACAATAGGGATCTGAGACAAAGCATTACAATCCTGTGTACATGGAATGGATCCCTCCTGAGAGGAAACATCTTCTGCAGCATATGACACAGAGTCCCTAGAGATGGCTATGGGAGATATTAAACACCCACACATACACACAGAGAGAGACAGAGATTGGAGCCAATCCACACACACCGCTTTCTGAGGTAGAACTAATGAAACTACCAGCGCTGTCTGTGCACCTTAATAGACTACACAGACTTTACACAGCCTCCCCCCCCAAACCAACCCCTTCTACAATTCCCTGGTACCACACAGGATAGCTGGAGTTGCTTGGAGGGACAGCTCTCCCTTTCAGCGTCTGTTGTACAGGAACTGCAGGCAGGAAAATGGCGCTGACCGCTGCTGGGTCCGCTCTGAGAAGCTCCGCCCCGATGAACATGGCACTGCTTCCTGCTCTTCATTATATTATACTGGCCTGAGGATTTGTGCTGGCAGCGATCCGTGGATCCTGACCGGCTTGCTGACCAGTTTAGGGTATAGGCGCTGGTTCAGGGCGCCCCTCACAGCGTCGCACTATGTAACGCTGAGCCCCGAAGCGCAACTAGTACTGCACTTCATACCCTGTTGCCGCCATCTTCACACTGACCCATGGTTGCCAGGGGGGGGCGGTGACTCACTCGCCACCGAAGTCTTCTGGCTCTGTAAGGGGGTTGCGGCAGTGCTGCGGGAGTGAGCGGTCGCCTGGAGCGGCTAACAATTAGCACCCTCAGGAGCTCAGTGTCCTGTTAGTGGAGATAGTGGCTCAGACCCCACAGGGCGGACACTACTCTCCCCCTTAGTCCCACGAAGCAGGGAGGCTGTTGCCAGCAGCCTCCCTGTAAAATAATAAACTCTAAAAAAACTTTTACTAGATAAACTCTGGAGAGCTCCGGGCACATTTTCTAAACTGAGTCTGGTATAGAGGGAGGAGCCAGCCCATACTCTCAAACTCTTAACGTGCCAGTGGCTCATAGTGGAGCAGTCTATACCCCATGGTACTAATGTGGACCCAGCATCCTCTAGGACGTAAGAGAAAAGCCTTTATAGATTTTCACATGATTATTATTATTATTATTAACAGTTTCTTAAATAGCGCAGCATATTCCGTTGCGCTTTACAATTAGAACAGTAACAGCACAAAACTGGGCTAAAACAGACAGATATAGAGGTAGGAAGGCCCTGCTTGCAAGTTTACAATTTATAGGCAAGCATATCTTTTGTAATTACGATTTCTCTTAATATTTGTAATTATATACAACTTTACTTCTTCAATAAAATGTGTCTTTAAAAAAAAAAGGAATACACTATTGTGTAAATGACACTGCTTATGTTTTTATAATAGCGTGTATTAGAGCAATCAAAGAAATTTCCATTAGTTTGCTTTGTGGAAAAAAGCCAAAAACATTTTAGAGAGGGCCTCCCTGTGCTGGAAAAGGAATTTTAAACTGTCAGGAAAACTTGATCTTGGATATAAGCCAATATAATTTCTCTAAACGAAAGCCTGTTTTTATGCTATACACAAGAGTACAGTAGAATAAAATAAAGCGTCAATATGTTTTATGCATCTATATACATATACAGTGTATATATATATGTATATAGATGCATATGGAACCCAGAAGATTCTATATTGTGTAATATATGGCTTGGATAAGCTATTTCTAGTCTCTGCTTATATAGTAATATGCAATTAAGTATCCTGTATGGTTCTGTAGTATGGATTGCTACTTTGTATTTAGTGATAATAACATGTGTAGATACCTAGTAATGTGTCTCTATTTAGGTGTAAGAAACACTATGTGAATTAATTTTTAACCAGTATCAACACTTTCTGTTTGTATATAGCAACGGTGTTACTAAGGGCTTGACCTGCGCGGCGTGGCTATGTGACGTCACAGTGCTGCGACGCTGTGTTCAGACGTGTGGACCTGGCACCGCCGAGAACAACCGGGCAGGTGAGTGCACTTATATTTTAATCATGTCTTGTTGTGTATGTGTGTTTGTATATATATATATATATATATATATAGCGTCAGATGGTGCGGCACTCCAGACGGAAAAGATTACTCATAACGGCAGTATAAATTGCAACGTTTCAATGCCTTTATTGCGGCATTTTCATCAGGCTTATAATGGTTATAAATAAAGGCATTGAAACGTTGCAATTTATACTGCCGTTATGAGTAATCTTTTCCGTCTGGAGTGCCGCACCATCTGACGCTATCTATCACCACTCGTGAGGGCAACCAGCACAGTTATGAAATAGCCATCAAGAGGAGTGCCGGTAATATGTATCTATATATATATATATATATATATATATATATATATAGTAATAAAATATCAGGAGCACTCACCAGTCTTCATATGCCTTTTTATTGTTAATAGCCTCAGTAAATCAGCATAGGGGTATCAATAGTGATACCCCTATGCTGATTTACTGAGGGTATTAACAATAAAAAGGCATATGAAGACTGGTGAGTGCTCCTGATATTTTATTACTACATTGGAATGGACTGGTCCAGGTGACACATGTCTATATATGGATGCTACCCCAGCAGTTATTATACAAGGATAGACTGTACAAGTATATATATATATATATATATATATATATATATATATATATATATATACACACTTTTTGTATCTCATTGCGCGAGTCCTGCCCTTAAGACGGGTGTAAGCCCAAAACATAGGAAAAATAACTTTTAAAACTGCGTGACAAGTCTGCTAAGTGCCGCCGATACTTTGTATATATATATATATATATATATATATATATGGGCAGGACATACTGTATAATGGTTAGCATTACTGTCTCACAGCACTGAGGTCATGGGTTCGATTCCCACCATGCCTCTGTGTGGAGTTTGTATATTCCACCCGTGCTTGCGTGGGTTTCCACCGGCTACTCTGGTTTCCTCCCACAATCCATATGTCTATACACACACACACACACACTCAATAATTCTCTGAGGTTTATCCTGTCTCATACCTGCTATGCATTGAGAGACGGGCACGCCGCCCTTACAACGCCCCCCATTGCCAGGAGACCGGACAAACCTACAGAAGCTGAAGAGGAGGACAACCGGGCCAGCAGGAATAAGGTGAGCAGGGAAACAGCAGTAGTCAGGGCAGGAGGATAGAGGAAGTCTGAGGTGACCAGTGGCGGATCCAGGGGGGGCACTCGGGCCCGTGCCCCCCCTGTCATTTGTGGCCTTATTTGTAAGACGGAGACAGCAGTGTCTCCGTCTCAGCAAAAGCCGCGATCGCGACCGCTACCATGGAGCTAC